>NC_079398.1:4848442-4874287 GCF_029220125.1 Pseudoliparis swirei
AGGGCATTTTTTAAACCTTTTAAAAAGGCCCAAGGGAAGCGCAGTTGCTTCTCCAGCGACTGCGTGGCCCAGTGCATGATGGGAAACGCCTCACATAGAGCTGATTGGCTCTTAGATTTGACCACAAACGCCACGATATATACACAATATGTTGTCATATATATATATATATATATATATATACATACATATACATGTTGACTTCCGTTCATAAAGCTGCAGCTTTTAATATGAAGCGTGTTTTAAAGTGTTCCTGCTGCACTAAACCAGTTGAATGTGTTCCTCTGTGTATTAGAGGCTTTCTCGTCTTTAATCAAAGGAAACGTGGGACTCACATGACGGAGACGATGTCTCCTCGTGGCAGTGGCGGTGCGTCCACATTTCCTAATACTAAGTGAACATAAAGATAAAGATTCACGTACAGTTATTATAAATACTATATATATATAAATACTATATATATATAAATACTATAAATAATGTAGAATAATAATTCTTAAACAAGTGAATACAAGTGATTAAAGTGCAGAGTTTTGAGTGATTTTTAGGGGGGCGGGGGGATTTTCAGCTTCCTGTCAGACTCGAGGATTTGGCTGGGAGGAGTGAGGGGAGAGAATCTAGCTTCCTGACAGCTTGGTGTATGAAGCCATCACTGAGTCTGGTGGTGCGGCAACGGAGGCTCCTACACCTTCTTCCAGAGGGTAGGGCGTGGCGGTTCGTCCATAGAAGTCAGGGCGCCCCTAAAATTTGTAGATGAAAAAAAGAAGAAGAAAAACATCCCGTCAAAACATTATATGCCAAATCATTTAAATAGTAACTATACCGCGGTTGACGCATAAATGTGTGTGTGGAGACCACAAATTGTCAACAACCACTTGCTAATGTGAAAACACATTATATCGCTATTATCACTGAGAGAAGCCCTCCTTTCCGAGGCTTATCTAACGGTGTGTACGGCATCGAAAATATTTCAGTCGCTTTTAAGGACGGCTTCTCATTGGCGGATGAAACGTGATTCCTTGTCGCAAAAATGTGCCGCTGTCCAATGACATCGCTTTATTATTTTCACGGACTGGACTATTCGCAGATCAGAGACGCGCCTCAGCCAGAGCTCCACGAGCCACGCGAGCAGGTTGCTAACGGAGTTGCCGCTGTGCTCAGTGAGTAATGCGCTGTTTAGTTTCCCCTGTCTGTTGTTCCAAAGGACTGAAACTCCCTGACCACAACGGGGAGGGATTTAAAGAGCTGCAGACAAGTGTAAGCACGAATCTTGTCAGTAGTTATCTAGCTCAAGCATGGAGCTAACTCGCTACTGTTTGAAGCCAACCCTACTTACAGTCAGAAGAAGGAGACCAATCAGTATCGAACACAACGGTTCTGAAAAATGACAATATTCCTCCAGAATAATGGAAACAGGCCGGTTACAGACATGATTGACTTTAACCAGAGAGTAAAGACCACTTAAAGAGAGGATACTTGTCTTACAGTAGTGGGTCTGCTCTGTCACCCAATGTAAATACGTGACTTTTCTGACTCTATTCTGCTCTGAACCTCTTTATTTTGCAAACCCTGAACTCCAACCCAATGTTCCTTAAAGCCGCTCTGAACCTCTCATGCCCAAAGTTACAGTGTGTTGATAGTTGTTATTGGACAGTGTTGAGGAGCACGCTGTGTTCCTTTGAAATAAAGCTTTGTTTTTTACAATATTCCCACTGGAACCTCTTTTCTCTACTGCTGAGTGATATTTAAACTGCGCCCCCCCCAAAAAAATTCACCAGCCGCCACTGGTAGGAGGCTGAACAGACTGTGTGCAGGGGGCAGTACACCCACAATCGGTAGCTTTCCGGTGAGGCGGGTGAGAAGGAACCAACTGGCACTAAAACACAACGAAGAAGTTCTTGAAAAACAGACACATTCCCTCCAGAATAATGGAACAGGATTTACGAGACATGATTGACTTTAACCAGAGAGTTATGGAGAAGTTTGACCACTTTATGAGAGGAGGAGCTACTTGTCTTTAAGCACGTAGTGTGTCTACTCTGTCAAACACCAATGTGCCACTGTCTGGATCTCTTTCTGACTTATTCTGCTCTGAACCTCTTTCATGTGAGGGGTGAAACTCTTTATTGTGTAAAACTCTGAAACCCAACCCAATGTTCCTTAAAGCTGCTCTGAACCCTTCTCAACCTCTCCTATGAGATGGGCGGCGGTTGTGTCCAGTCGCTGTCCATGGCAGTCCCGCTGGAGATTGTGCGCTCTTTTAGTTTTGTGTTTGTTTATTTTTAATATTTTCTTTGCCACAAACACATGGCACTAACATGAGACCGCAGCACACTTTTTGACATTAAACTTTTGCGCAAACAGGGTTTTTGTCCACTTTTTCCATCGATCCACAGACGTGGCAGAGATCGTCATTTACGAACCACAACAACAGCATAGTGGAGCCGCTTATCACGGGGAGACGGCATTTAAAACATCGAGGGAAAGCGGAGGGCGGAATTCGAACAGACTGAGAGTTCTGCCCATCATTCACCTCTGCCCAGCATCCTCTTGGGTTAACGTCCAGTCTCTGGAAAATAAGATGGATGATTTTAGGCAAGGATCAGATCTCTAACGGAGATGAGGGATTGTAACATCTTTTGTCTGACGGAAATTGGCTGACCCTCGCTGGTGCCGGATCGAATCACATGTCCAACCGAGTCCTTCTCTGTTTCTGTGCAGACAGACCTGAAGAGTCTGGTAAATCTAGAGGGTGAGGGGTTTGCTTCATGACTAACAACAATGTAGGTACAATTTCAAGAACGACAACATTCTTTCCTGGTTCCTGCTACGGCCCGAACCTGGAACATCTGTGATTTACATCTCACGTCCATTCTACTCTTCCCGGGAGTTCAGCTCTCGGTCATCACCACAGTCAGTTTCACATTCCACCACAAGCGACACCGACGTAGCACTATGGGACCCACACGATGTGTGTTATGCCGGCATCAGAAACGCAAGTCCCGACGCCGCTGTGGTGGTGGCTGGGACTTTAACGAAAGGCAAACCTAAAAAGTCATGCCGAACTTTCACCAGCACATTACGTGTGCTTACCAGAGGAAACGAACAAGGACCACTGCTATACTTTCATTCAAGAGAGGCCAAGGTTGTCTCTTTCTCCCTCCGTTAGGGAGAAACCGGTGACCATGCCGCCATTTTTCTGCTTCCGAGTATAAACAAAGGATTAAACGCGGGAAGCTGCAGTGACGAAGGAAACGTAATGCGGTGGATCTGACCAATCGAAGAGGCTGAGCTACAGGACGCTCTGAGTATCGCGTTGACTGGGACAGCGATCCAAGTCCAGTTCCAGTGACGCCAGCGTAGTTTGCGGAGAGTAGCAATGGAGCCTCATAGCAACGCCTAACGGACACCATCGCCCCCACGGTAAAAGTTAGGTCTTTTCCTGTAATCAAAAGCGGTGGGTTGATAGATCCATCGTGCAGCCGTGAACGCCCGCATTGCCGCTTCATAACTCCGGTCTTGTATCCGGCAACATGGACGAAGTACAAGGCAGCGGTCTATGGACTGAGAGGAGGGCGAAGGACGCCAAAAGGAGGTACCGATACGAGAGTGGAATCACAGATGAGCATGCCGACATCAGGCGCCTATGGCAAGAAGCTACGGACTATCACAAACTAACAGAGGCAGACCCTCATGCGCAATGGTGAGTGCCGGCGCGATCCCTAGCCGGATCGACCTGAACTCATTTGTATGCACGGTTTGCAATAGCAACAACAGCGCTTAGCTCGTCACTTATTCAACAACACCAAGAATAAGCGTAGAGGTGAGTTCACTACCTTGCTGGGACCAAACACACACTCTCTGTGACCGAGCCCAGTGTGAGGAGGGCACTGTTGAGGGTGACCACCAGGAAAGCTGCAGGTCCAGATGGCATATCTGGCCAGTACTGAAGACCTGTGCTAACCAGCTAGCTCCATGTTCACCACAATCACACCAACCTCTCCCTGGCTGGAGTCAGCGTGGTCCTCGCTTCAAGAGATCCACTATTGTCCCTGTGCCCAAGAATGCTTCTCCAGCATGTATGAATGACTACCGACTGTGGCCCTCACCTCGGTGGTCATGAAATACTGAAGAGGCTGATAAAGGACTACATCTTCGCGCCTTCCTCCCGCTTCCTCCATGGACCCGCTTTAGTTTATCGCTTATCACTCAGAACAGATCCCACGGATGATGCTGTCTCCCAGGTACGTGCACACCACACTCTCTCATCTGGACAGCCAGAGGGGGCTATAATGAGACTACCTGTTCTGATTGACGTATGATTCAGCTTTCAACACCGCATTATGTCCCTCCTGGAACGGCAAGCGTGATTGAGCTGGGACTGAACACCTGTGTGCTTGGACCCTGGACTTCCTGACCGCCCAGGCCACAGGTGGTCGAGGGTGAGCTTGTTTCACACCTCCAAATCCCTCACCCTGAATGACTGGGATCCCCAGGGTTGCGTCCTCAGCTCCCCTACTGTACTCCCTGTACACACATGACTGTGTGGCCAGGTTCAACTCATAATACCATCTCATCAAGTTTGCGGATGACACAGTGGTGGTGGGCCTGATCTCCGACAACGACGGTAGAAGGCCTACTCTGGAGGAAGTTGCTGATCTGTCACTCTGGTGCCAGGACAACAGACTCCCATCATGGGAATGTCACCAAAACTAAGGAGCTGATTGTGGACTTTAGGAAGGTTACACAACAACGAAGGGCGTACTCACCACTGGGGATTACTTGGGGACTACTGTGGAGAGGGTGGAGCGGTATAAATGCCTGGAGAGTCCACATCACCGAGGAACTGACATGGTCAAGAAACACAGAGACTCTGGTGAGAAAGGCAAGGCTTGGCGCCTCTACCACCTCTAGGCAGCTGAGGAAATTTAAAGTTTCCCAGAGGATCCTTCAGATCTCTTACTCTGGAGCTGTAGAGAGCGTCCACGACAGGAAGCATCACAGCCTGGTTTAGCAACTACTCCGCTCAGGACAGGAAGGCTCTGCAGAGAGTAGTCGGTTCGGCTGAGCACGCACTATTGGAGTTCTACACCTCCCCCACACCCTGCAGGACTTGTACACCAGGAGGTGCAGAACTAGAGCCGGCAGGATCAGCGAAGGATCCCTCACCACCCCAATAACAGACTGTTTTCAGCCTGCTGCTTGAGGGATCCCAGGCCCAGGCGCCCTCCGTAGTCACAATGGGCCAAAAGAACAGAGAGAAGACTGAGACGGCAGGTTTTTTTCCTCAGGCCATCAGGTTTGTGAACTCCGACCACCAGGACCCCACATAGACCCACACAAATGCCCTCCTCTAGGCACTCACACACACACACACACACACACACACAACACACACACACACACACACACACACACACTTACTGTAAATATTGTGTTGTTTTTTATTTGTAAATAGTGTGTACTATGTTGCCACTGGGCATTCCTGCTGAGCATTGCCACTTTTCATTTCACTGCAATAACCCTGTGTGTGTATGTGACAAATAAAACAGATTCTTAAACTTGAATCTTGAAAAATGCCCAAAGCTACAGTGTAAATTGATAGTTGTTATTGGACAGTGTTGAAACAGCATGTTCTTGAAATAAGTGTTGTTTTTACAATATTCTACTCAAAACCTCTTTTTCTTCTCATTGCTGAGTGATATTTAAACCGCCAACCGCGTACTTCTTCCTTCCCAAAATTCACCAGCCGCCACTGCCTCGTGGACCTCGGAGCTCCTCACGCTCCTCCGGTTCAGCAGAACCACGTCACAGTCAGACCCCCATCTGGGTTCAGAGAGGGCTGCAGGAACAGAGGCAGGGTTTATCCATGAAGCATAGACTTCTATACAACCAGAGGAATCGCCCCCTGGTGGTCAGGAGAGAGAATGCAGCTGCCTACGAACATAGATCTATATACAACCGGAGGAGTCGTTTCTGGTGGTCAGGAGAGAGAATGCAGCTTTAACACATGAACATAGACTTATATACAACCGGAGGAATCGCCCCCTGGTGGTCAGGAGAGAGAATGCAGCTTTAACACATGAACTTAGACTGCGATACAACCAGAGGAATCGCCCCCTGGTGGTCAGTAGAGAGAATACAGCTTTAACACATGAGCATATACTTCTATACAACCAGAGGAACTTTCCCTGGTGGTCCAGCAGAGACCATGTATGTGTGGATGGGGGCCATCGTCGACCGGTGGAAAAGAAGCACTTTGAGGAGCTCATAAACCCGCCAACATGTCCACTGGGAGAGGAGGCAGCTCCTGAAGACTCGGGAGGGTTCACCCAAACCCCTGGCAGAGGTCACTAAGGTGGATCGAGAAGCTCCTTGGATGCTGAAGGCGCTGAACATTGTTGGACTGTCTTGGCTGACACGCCTCTTCAATGGAACAGTGTCCATGGACTGATTTCTGAGTTATTCTGTTTTTATTATTTCAACTTTCTTTAAGAAATATAACTCTTCAGATTCATCAACTAAATGAATTGATTCCCAACTTTTGGAATAAAGGATCAGAATCAATCAGCCTCCACTTTTATATTAATGTTATAATATAATACTGATATTTATTTGATGCTGACTTCACCTTCATCCTCTTTAAAAAACACCTTCATGTACAAATCAGCTGTTGTGGCACAGTTCAGAATAGAAAATAAAAACAGTGGCCAGCGCCAGAGGTTCGATCCTGGGAGAATGAGAGTCAGTCCCTCCTCAGAAGTGCTGGCACTCCAGTGATCCAAAACCAGTGCAGCAGCAGGAAATCAATAGCTTTACGACCACGACTCATCTGCTCAGAGAACGCTGCTGTCTTCGTCTCCTACTGGATCGGATTAGCAGAGGAGCTGTCACGTGGGATTATTTATTCAACGGCTCTGTGGGTTCAAAAAGCTGTGAAGGTGAAATAAAAGCTGTTAAAAAGCTGAAAATATACAAAAAAAATGAACGTTAAATGAACCTAAAGCTTTGCAGTTCAGACAAGAGGCGCTAGATCAATTTAATAATAATTTACTGGTAAAGCATCACAAACATCTTCCCTCCTGGTCAATCTCTGTGAGGAGAGCAAACACCAACCCACCTCCAAGCGGAGGTAGAGTCGCTCCAGTGGTGAGAGATTTGATGAAGGACTTGGAACAAAGGTTGAGTAAATGTGTTTTATATTTGAGTCCTCTGGGATCTCTGGCCTTTAGCGCCCCTTGAGGGGAGCTTCATACAGTCTATGTCAATGAAGCCACTTCTCCCTGCTGCATCTCTTTGTATGCTGGTTTAGCTCAGTGGTTACTTCCTCAAATCTATCCAGATTACGATGTTCTCTCCCTCCCTGGGATCAGAAGCTTGGTGCTGTCCAGTCCAGTTTTCTGTCTTTGACTTTGACTCTTTATGATGCAATGATACTGTGTGAGGTCAAAAGAAAGTGGAAACACATTTGGGAGAGACTGTGCTATGTTACTATGGACAACAATTTATACATTTTTATTGAAAACATATCAACATACCCACAGTGCCTAAGTGAAATACCTCTTCCTGGGGCACAGATGAAGCTGGATGGATATAATAATTACCTATAGTTATTATTACTACAGTGCATCCCTTCTGACGAGAGATCAGCTCAAAATGCTCCAGACAGAGGAACTCTCGTCTTTCTTGCTGCTTCCATCGTAATAAAAAAGAAGTTTTGAATAACTTTTGCAAACAAATGCGCAATAAAGTCCAGAGTCCCACAGAATGTGATTGCTAGAACTCCCGTTGCGCTTTAATGAATGACTTTTATTTCTAATCGAGCACCAAATATGAAACCATTTTCTGAATCGGTCACGTGGTACAACCGGCTCGCCAATGTCACATACGTCATCAACAGAGCGCCTCGACATCCGCTTCACGAAACATCTTCCACCTGCGCCTCGATGTGGAAGCCTTTCGAGACAAAGGACACGTCGCTGCCCACCAGAGCCCGGATATTGCGGACACACGTGTTGAAGTGGACTTTGTAGAAAGTGTAACCCTCAGACTCACGAAGCCGCGTCGCATTGGCAACAGGAAGGAGACGGAGACGGAACTCGGCCACCATGGAGCGCGGAAGGTCGCAGGGACTCTCTGGAGACTAAACGGCGCGTCTCATCGCCCACGATGCCCACGTGACCCTGTGCGAGCGACTCTGTATGTTGTTCCGCTTCCCGGTGGAAACGTCCGGATCAGTGTCCTCGTGCCAGCAGGAGATACACGGACCCAGCGAGCGGAGCCGAGCTTATCACCCGAGCGATGAGCCAGGTGAGCGGAGCGTTTTAACGGAAGCTGAAGTCTGGAGGGAAACGTTTCTGAAGCTCGTGAACATGTCTCAGCCCAAATGCTGAGAGGTTTAGTCAACCCAGCGACTCACTGCGGCTGCGCAGGAGATTCATGGGCTGTTTGAAGAACGATCGCAGAGTACGAGGCAGGAACTGTGTAGTTTAAAGGAGGAGAACGAGCGGCAACGGGAAGCTGCTGCACGCCGTGTTCAACCCGGAAGTCCGGTTGCAACGAGAAGCAGGTGGGTTCTCTTTGTTTATCACGTTAACCTTGATGGAACCAGTTTCTGGAGTGAAGTATTCAAAGATCAATGTAGTTACAGAGGTAGAGTTAAAGGCCTACTGTACTGCAGTATTTAAACACGGCTTCATACTTTTACCACGATACATCTCGCAGGTAACATATTGTGTTGTTACTGTACTTCCACATCAGAGGCATATATTGTATTGTTACTGTGTTACATCAGAGGACATATTGTATTGTTACTAGTACTACATCAGAGGTACATATTGTATTGTTACATATTGTATTGTGCCTTACTACATCAGAGGTACATATTGTATTGTTACTAGTACTACATCAGAGGTACACAAATTGTATGACATTGTTACCGTACTGCATCAGAGTTCCATATTGTATTGTTACTGTGTTACAAGAGCAGACCTCACCTGGTGGTGCTGGAGGAAGAGTGTCTGCTCTTCTCGCTCCTTGGGCTGGTTCTTCTCCCTCGCTGTGGCGCAGGTTTCCAAAGCGGGCAAAGAAGCGGTTCAGTGTGTCACTGCTGACTGATCTGTATTGTGGTGCTGCTCTTGAATGCTTTTGTTGGCTGGTCTTGTTCAGAAGACCATACAGTGGGTGCACGGAAAGTATTCAAACCCCTTTTAAAATGTTAACTCTTTGTGTCATTGCAGCCATTTGCTAAGATCAGAAAAGGTTTACTTTAAATACTGGATGGCAAGTCTGAATGTTGTATTCTGTTACGTAGCTAGCCTATGAAATGCAGACATGATATTTCTTTATCAGCGCCATATCTCAGCTCCTGTGCTGTTTATTCAGAAGTTTGCAGAGACCTAGACATAACAGTCCCTTCAATAGATTCAGATTAATATTTTACAATCCAGGAAGAAATGGACAGCATGTGAGTGGGAAATATGAGTGTCCACGTGGCAAAGGTTCTGAATAGCTTATGACTACATGCGAGGATCTCCAGTTTTTTATTTAATAAATTTGAAACATTTTCTACATTTCTGTTTTTTCTGTCGAGATGGGGTGCTGAGTCTACATGAATGAAATAAAATGGAACTTTTTATATTTAGAAAATAAGCTGCAATGAAAGTGAACAATTTTAAAAGCGGTTCTGAATACTTTCCATACCTTGCACTGTACCTCTAATCATGTAGTGCAGTAAAAGTATTGGCCAACAATGCGCCCGTGGAATGAGTACAACAGTAAATATGCAACTCTGAGGTTTTTAGTAGTACCAATTTGTACTTCTGAGATATACAGTAAAGTAAGTACAATATGTGTACCTCTGAGGTGTGGTTACAGTAAGTACTATATGTAACTCTGAGATGTAGTAGTACAGTAAAAAGCAAGAAGTTGGATTTTATTTCTCATTTTTCACTTTCGGCATCCCTTCTTCGACAAGAAAAAAAACGAAATGTTAAAATATTTAAAAAAACTGAAATATCACATTGTTATAAGTATTCTGAATTGTATGTGTGTATATATATAAATCCTATACTGGTCTGGCATTGGCCTGACATTTCCAACATTAGAGGCAGCAAACAGGGTAAACACAAGGACAGTCAAATAATGTAATAATGAAACAATAATAATTTGAACAGTAAATAATGAACAATAACTGATTATATCTATCCAGACAGAATAAATGTAACGTTATTTGCTTTAGTGTCTACATGTTGCTCAGAAGTTGAAGTGTGTGTGGTCTCCTGGGAGGTCAGCTGGCTGTGCTGACAGCAGCAGGAAGGAAGGACTTGTGGTTCCTCTCAACTTCAATGGCAGTGATGAAAGGCATAACTGTGCAGAGCTGCTAGTAGCCTGCATGGGGTGGGAGGTGCTTTCCAGTTAGGTCAGTCTCTCCTGCTCGAACTGTAGAGATGCTGCCCAGCAGACCACTCCACATCAAGAGATGGCTGATGCTACCGCAGAAGTCAAAGAAGGTCCACAAGACCTCAGTCTCCTCAGCCGATGGTCTGCTCATGTCCCTTTTTGTAAAGAGCATGAGTGTGATCCAGTTTACTGGGCAAGTGAACACCCAGGTAGCGACATGCACTTGTTGTATTGTACCATGCCACATCTCAACCTTCTTGACCTCACCAATCTGGATTCAAGGCCGCGGCCATACTCGACAGACTGCCTCCTCCTTGCTGTCTCTGAGCAACCCCACACTGCTAAAAGCAGCCTCTCTGATCTGTCCCTCATCCTTCTAGACCTTTCCAGGAGTTTTCATGGGTCAAAATGGGTCAAATACCAGTGCTCCCAAAAATGTTTTGCCTTAAGGCCACGCTGTGTACCACGCAGTCTGTGTTCTATCTATTCCAGCGCACAAGACTCCACAGTTGCGAGATTGATCATATCTATAGACAAGACACTTTATCAACTCAATTACTATTGCTCAAAAATAGCAATCTACGAGGGTTCGGCTGTAGCCGCGACTTCTATTGATAACTAGAGATGCACCCGATCAAGGTTTTACGGTTCAAGATTACATTGAAATCAGTATCTGCCGATCCGATAATACAGATCACCCGATCACGGTGTCGATTTTGAAGCATTCCCTATTTATTGTGTAGCATTATTGCTCTAGGACTATGAGGAACACATATATAAAGCACCTCAAACATTAAAGAAGAAATTACCGATTTCTTTAAACATTTAGGACTTTTACTGAAAAATGAAAATTTCCTAATTGATACATTGTAAAATTGATTGTTATCGCCAGTGTAGGGGATTTCAGATATGTATGGAACTTGTCTGTATTATTCATTTCCCTGGAACTCTTGGGAAATCCATTTACAGGACTTTTTTACTAAACATATAAAAGTCTTGAAAATTACACCTTTATGACACTAGAAACTTCTTCCTTGGTCTAGTAAAAATGTTTTAATATTAGCATAATTTAAGCTAAATCAGAAATGATCTCTAAAGATACTAAAATCAGTTCATTGTTTACTTTTTATATGTTGCGTGCTTATATGATTTTGTCATTATCTTATTTAGAAAAGCGATTTTGTTTCACATGGTTCTTTCCGGGCCAATTTTGCAAAAGGCCGGATGTTGTCACTAAATCCTTCCGCTAACTTTGTATCAAAACCCTCGCGGCGCTACCCTGATCGAATGCGTTTACCGGCGAGCAGACCAGTCTCTAGAAACTCAGACATGTGAGAATGGCTGAGTTGACCCAGAATTCAACTCTAAAGGACGGTGGATCACTGCGGTCGTCGAGGATCCCCTCGACCTTCACTTCGCGGTTCCTCGCCGATGATCGTCTCCGCTATGCGTTACGCGCGGGCGATTGAAGCGTCTGATAGTTCTCGTGAGATATTACGCCATCTGGGATCGGCTGTTTGAGAACGCTTGTGATCAAAACCGATATTGAATACAAGACGCCGGCCGAGATGGATCGGCTACCATCAGATCCAGTGCATCCCTTATTGAGAACATATTCAGCTGGACATGCACGTGATGAACACAGTTTTGATTTGTATTTTTTCCATCGCAGAGACTTTTTGCCTTTTTTGTAAGGGCGCTCGGGATTTGTCATAGGCGTTGGGAAAAGCGTACGAAGGCTACGCCTTCACCTCTTTCTCTGTGCAGGAAAAACCCTGCTTTCTTCAGCATTTAACACATTGAACCACCAGATCCTTATTTCCTCCCCTTCCATGACCTTGGTATCTCTTTGTGGCACCGTACTCTCCCCTCTTCCCATCCTACCTGAACGACCGCACTCACTTGCGGGTAACCTGAGAGGATCTGTGTCTGAGACACTTGCCTCACTCCTTCACCCTGGGGTCCTCAAAGGCTCTGGCCCTGGGTCCCTCTTCCTCTCATTGGTGCAGGTCCCTCAGGCCCGTCCTGGGTCCCTCCTCTTCCTCCTCACTCACCTGGCGTCCCCTCATGTCTGCAAATCTTGCAGGTCCCCTCCTCTTCCTCTCACTCCTGGCGCCCCTCAAGGCCTAAAATCTTGGGTCCCCTCTTCTTCCTTCCTCACTCCTGAAGGCCTCCCCAAGGGCTCCGCCTTGGGTCCCTCTCTTCCTTCTCACTCCTGGGCGTCCCTCACAGCGCCTGGTTTTGGTCCCCTCCCTTCTCTCACTACTGGCTGCCCTCAAGGCTCTGTCCTGGTCCTCCTCTCTTGTTCACTTTTTTGGTCTGTTTTATTTTTTCCCTCAGGCCGCGGGTTTTTTCTTTTAAAATTCCTCCCCTTTCTTTTCCCTTTAATAAAAAGAAAGTTTTTTATCCCCTTTAAAATTAAAACCATTTTTACTTTTTCCCTTAATAAATTTTTTTTTGCTTTCAATTTTTTTTTCCTTTTTTGGGTTTTCTAGTTTTACTTTTTAATTACTTATTGTAAGCATTTTAAATTTGTAAGTTTGACTTTTTTTAAAACTTTCTTTAAATTTTTTCTGGATTTGAACTTGGTTTTGGGAAAATTACTTATTTAAGGCGGGGTTTGAAAAGGGGGCCCCAAGATAATTTTTTCATTTAAGGTTTTTGCTTTTCCCATACCAAAAACAACCCCAATAAATTTTTAAAGATGGGAAAGAAAAGGCAAGCATCCCTTTTCCCTTTTTCCCCAAAATACAGGGAAAGGTCATTTGGGTTTTTTGGTCCGAAAAATTTTAAAAACTTACCCCTTTACCCAAAAAAAACAACTCACTGAAAAAAAAAGGAGGTTCCCCACATTTTTCCTGGTTAATGGGGAAGTTTAAATTTTGGATTTTTTGTTTTTTTTCTGTGAATGAAAATGTTTTTTCTTGAAGGGGAAAAATTATTTGTATGCCCGTTTTAAAAACAGTTAAAACCGGCAGTGAATTTTGGAAAAATTAAAATTTAAAAAAGGTTAAAAAGGATAAATGTAGACCCCCGTAACAATGTTTTTAAAAAATTTTTAGCAGGATTTTGGAGAGTCTGGAAAAAAAAAAAAAGGTTTTTCATTTTCCCGGGTCCCACGTTGGGGAAAGGGGGGAACATTGGGAGGGGCCAGGGAACCGGCCCCCCTTTAAAAAAAGGAGGCCCAACCCGGACCATTAAAGGGGGAACCCGGAGGAAACCGGAAAAGGGGGAACAGGAACTCTGGACCAGTCCGCTTTAAGGGGTGGGGGCTGGTCTCAAGTTCTCATTCACTCCTGTGGGGGAAGCTGAAAGGGAAACTCAGTCCCCTCAGCTTCATCAAAGACAAACTGAACCGATGGGAAAAAGAAGCTGATGGAGGATTGTGGAGGACCAGAACCAGCCAGGAACACAGATTCCCGATAGACCTCGATCCTGATGACCCGTTGATTGGAAGACCAGAGAACCTCAATCAGGTTTAAACTCCTGAATAATGATGAAATTTCTGTCAGTGATTCAAAATGTAGTTCGTGAAAACCCTTCAGCTGCTCTAAATGTAAAAATTTCACCTCAAAAAATTTTAAAACACATGTTAACTCACAAGGAGAAACCTTTCAGCTGCTCAGTCTGTAAAACTTTTTACAAAGTCATTTAAAAGTCACATGTTAACTCACACAGGAGAAACCTTTCAGCTGCTCAGTCTGTAAAAAATTTTTTACAAAAGGAACTTTAAAAGGGCACATGTTAACTCACACAGGAGAGAAACCTTTCAGCTGCTCAGTCTGTAAAAGTTTCAAGGGGTCATTTAAAGAATCCCTGTTAACTCACACAAAAGAACCTTTTTTGTTCTGGGTTTTTGGGAAAAACATTTTTTTCACTTGCAAAGACCTTAAAGGGCCTCCCCCGTTTCATGTTTTTCCCGGGGGGACCATCCACTAACCATAGTTTTTAGCTTATTTCTTTAAATTTTTAATGTATTTTTTGAACCCCTGTTCCTGTTGTGCTTTCTGCTGTCATAGCGATCCAGTTCTGAGCTTTGTTGTTGAGATCCTCCAAGAATTGTCAGCAGACTGTATTTATCAATTTTTTATGAAGACATTTTCAACATGTTCTCCTTTTTAAAAACATCAGTCAAAATGTTCTCCTCTATAAGACATCATGTTGTTGACTAAATTCTATTAAAAGGGTTCCCCAACTCTTTAAAAATGTCAAAAAAGTTCCTTTCTCAACAAAGGAAAGAACAAACTTCACCCCCAAAACTGAAAACAAGAAAATTCCCCCAACCCTAAAACCATGTCAGAAATCATGTCATCTCTTTTAAAGAAGAATCACAGGACATGTCTTTTTCCTTGAAGAAAAAAAGAATTTTATTCACTCTGAAATCCCAAAAAGCTGCTCTTTTAAAAAATAGCCTTTTAAACATTTTTTTCCTTTTTTCCTGTTTTTCATATAAAATCCCCATTATACAAACTCAGTAAATTTTAAAACATATGTTTCACAAAGACATTTTGTAAAGAAATTTTCAATTCTAAAAGTTTTCTAAAAATTTCAATTCAAAAGTTTTTAAAAAAATTTAAATGTCCCCCTACTGTCATGTTTTTTTATAAGAAACATTTCTGTCTGCATCATCTTTGGCACAAACCCTTTACTTCATCACACATCTTAAACTTTTAAAAAATTCTTGAACTTTTTTTTTTCTTAAAAAGTACTCTAAAGACCGACCTTTTTCCTTCAAAACAAATTTTTCCTAATAAAACCCTCCCTGTTTTTTAAACATTTTTTCAATAAAAATGTCATTTGTTTTTTTTTTTTTGTTTTTTTTTTGTTTTAAAAAGTGTTTTTTTTGCTACGGGCAAAGTTTGTTTATCCCCTCCTTTTCAACATGTTCTCTTTAAAACATCATTAACATTTTTCCCCTATACATTTTTTAACATTTTCCTATGAAGACATCATGTCAACATGTTCTCCCCTATAAAACATGTCAACATGTTCTCCCTTTAAGACATTCCCTGTTTTTTCTATGAAACATGTCAACATGTTCTCCTCTTAAAAACATCATGTCAACATGTTTTCCTCTATGACATCATGTCAACATGTTCTCCTCTTTTGAAGACATCATGTCAACATGTTCTCCTCTATGAAGACATCATGTCAACATGTTCTCCTCTTAAGACATCATGTCAACATGTTTCCCCTATAAAAAATCATGTCAAATGTTTCTCTATGACATCATTCCATGTTTTTCTATGAGACATCATGTCAACATGTTCTCCCATGAAAAATCATGTCCATGTTCTCCCTTGAAGACATCATTTGTTTCCCCTTAACATGAATTGTTCTCCTCCTGGAATCATGTCAACATTTCTCCTCTTGAAGACATCATGTCAACATGTTCTCCTCTTGAAAACATCATGTCCCTTTCTCCCTATGAAGACATCATGTCAAAATTTTTCCTCTAAGAAGACATCATTAAAAGTTCTCCTCAGAATATGAAAAGTTTTCCCTCTATAAAAACATCATGTCAACATGCTCCCTATAAAACATCATGTTTTTAACATGTTTTCTTAGACATCATGTCCCAAATTTTCCTCTTAAAAACATCATTTAACATGTTCCCCCATGAAGACATCATGTCCATTTCTCCTCCTGAAAACATCATGTCAACATGTTCCCCTATGAACATTTTCAAATTTCTCCCTATAACATCATGTCAACATGTTTCCTCTATAAAAACATCATGTAAAAGTTCTCCTCTTGAAAACATCATTTAACATGTTTTCTATAAAGACATCATGTCAACATGTTCTCCTTGGAACATGTTTTTTAAAACATTAAATTTTTCCTCTATAAAGACATTCCCTGTTTTTAAAAATTTTTTCTCTATAAAAACATCATTTTTTTTCCAAAAAATATTTCCTCTTTTAAAAACATCATGTCAACATGTTCTCCTCTAAATTTTTTTAAAAACACATTTAACATGTTCTCCTCTTTAAGACATGTCCCTGTTTCCCCCATAAAACATCATGTCATGTTTTTCCTTTTTAAAAACATCATTTAACATGTTTTCTTTCCTTTTTATAAAAACATCATGTCAACATTTCTCCTTAAAGACATCATTTTTTTCAAACATATTTTTCCTCTAAAATTGTCAACATGTTCTTCCCCTTTAAGACATGTCAACATTTTCCTCTGTGAAAGTCAACATGTTCTCCTTTAAAAACATCATTAAAAAATGTTCTCCCCTTAAGAACATGTCAACATGTTTTTCCTCTATGAAACATCATGTCAACATTTCTCCTCTTAAAAACATCATGTCAACATGTTTTCCCCTATGAAGACATCATGTCAACATTTTCTCCTCCATGACATATCAACATTTTTCTAAAAACATTCAACATGTTCTCCTCTAAAAAACATGTCAACATGTTCTCCTCTATAAAAACATCAGTAAAAGTTTTTCCCCTTAAAACATCATGTCAACATGTTCTTTTTGAAAAAATCATGTCAACATTTTCTCCTCTATAAAGACATCATGTCAAAATTTTCCCCATAAGCAACATTTTCTCCTCCATAAGAAAATTTTTCAACATTTTCTCCTCTATGAAGACATCATGTCAAATGTTCTCCTCTATAAAAACATCATGTCAACATGTTCTCCTCTAAAGAAAACATCATGCCAGTTCCCCTCCCGAAAAACATTTCATTTTTAAAATTTTTCCCTCTATAAACACCCCGTAAACCTTCTCCTCCTTATTTTTTTAAAACATTATTAAACAAGGGTTTTTCCTTTTAAGGGCAACATTCAACAAAAGTTCTCCCCTTTTTTAAGCTCATTTCAACTTTTTCCCCCTCTTGAAGAAACCCTTTAAACAATTTTTCTCCTCATTCATCAGAACATGTTCTTTACAATTAAGACATCAGCAGTTTCAAATATAATCTTTTTCTTTGGCTTTTTTTTAAACCCCAAAAAGGGGTTTCAAAAGTTTTAAAGCCAAGATTTAAAAAATTTGGCCCGTGGCTTTAAGGTTGGAATTTTAGAAATTTTTAAAACTTTTTGTTCCTGGGTCCGTTCCAAGTCCCGAA
The DNA here is from genome assembly GCF_029220125.1 of Pseudoliparis swirei. Classification (NCBI taxonomy): domain Eukaryota; kingdom Metazoa; phylum Chordata; class Actinopteri; order Perciformes; family Liparidae; genus Pseudoliparis; species Pseudoliparis swirei. The sequence goes on from NC_079398.1 coordinate 4,865,927, forward strand.
TTTAAAGGGGAAAAATTGGTTCTTTTTGATTTTTCCCCATTTATGTTAAATTTTTTAAGAGACATTATTCGGGATCCTACTTCAAAAACAAAAAATGGCAAGAACAAAAAAAAAAACAGAAATTCCATCTTTGTTTAGTTTTTGTAAAAAATTAAAAAATCTTTTACATGGTTTGCCCCGTTTTTAATGTAAAAAAACCCAAGGAAGGGGGGTTTTGCAAGGGAACCAAAAATAATATGACCCCCAAGAAAAAAAATGGAAGAAAAAAATTTTTTGGCCCCTTTTTTAAAATTATTTTAAACCCCAACACCCCAACCTTGATGTTTTTTGGGGTTTTTTTCCCCAATGTTTTTAAACCTTGGTTTTTTAGGGGGAAAAACAAAATGGTTTTCCCTTTTCTGTTTTTCTGTTTTTTTGCAAAACCTTTTTTGGATGGAAAAAGGAAATTTTTAATTCAAAGAAAAAAAATTCCGATTTATTTTTAAACTTTTTGAAAAGGCTGCAGATTTAAAGACCCGCAATAAAAACAGAAAAAAAAAATGAAAAAACCAAAAAAAAAACTTTTAGGCCGAAAAATTTTCCTGTTTCAACTTTTTGAAAATTTTTAAAAAAAAAAAACTTGGTTTTCTTTAACTCCAAAAGGGTTCTTTTAAACCCAAAAACCAAATTTCCTTTGGGGGGAAAGACCAAGAATTTTTCTCATTTGAAAATTTATTTCCCCGTTTAATAAAAAAAATGGGGAAAATTTTTTCCCTTATTCCAAAAAATTAAACTTTTTGCCAAAAATTAACACCTGTTTAATTCTTTTAATTTTCCCCAAAGGTTTTAAAAAGGTGCCCTTTTGAAACCCCAGGTTACTTTTTCCCCTAAAATTTTGGGGTTTTTATATTCCAGAATTTTAAAGAACGCCCTTTAGTGTTTTTAAATTTGGATTTTTATTTTAAACAAGGGGAAATTTAAACTTTTTAAAACTTTTTTAAAAATAATAAATTTGTCTTGATGTTTATTAACATTTCTTTATAACAAATAAATTTATCATAATAAAAGTTTATCAGATATATAAACAAATATCATTTAATTGAAAAAATTTCATAAACCAAATATAATTTGACCTTCAAAACATATTATTTATCAAAATTAACCACTAGATATAAAACATCATAAAGTTTTCAAATATAATCAATTTTAATTTCCTGTTTTAATGTGGATTTTTAATGTAAAAACCCTTTATAGCATTTTATGTTTTTCTGAATGTTCCATTATTTAGTGCTTAGATGTTTCAAATTTTCATGTCTTTTAAATTAAATATAAATTTTTTAAATTAAAACTAAAAATTATAGTAGTGCTTAACTTAATTTTCAACAAAGGGTTTTTCTAAACTTGTCTTTTACCCTGGTTTGTTCCAGTTGGCCTGAAGCAAAGATCCTTGGCTAAAAGTCATTATAATAATGAATGTGTTAATCTTACTGGAATTTACCTTCTGAACTCTTCGCCGGACAAGATTGTAAGGTAAGCAATTAAAATTCTTTCCCCCTTTCGAGGGTTATTAGGCCTTGTCCATACAAAATGAGATGGCCCCCTTCTAATGTTGGTGTTAACTAGTGGGTTTATTCAATTTTTTAGCTATTGAAAATTTCCCTGTACTCTAAGTTTTAGAACTGAGTTCAAGGGATCTACAAACAGGTTTCAACCTTCGGAGCATTTAGGGGGGAGTTGGACTTTTCCTTTATTTTCCAGTTGTGGTTCAAGAAATGGAAGGCTTTTGATAAGGCCTTTTTTGGGTTTTTAAAAACCGGTAAGTCCTGAAAATTTGAACTCCTTTTGGTTAAATGTCAAAAAAAACAAGCCCTTTCAATCTGGAAGATACCTAGTGTCTAAATTAATTATTTGTTACAGATCAAAGGGTTAGTTGTCTTTTTTCTCAAACTGTCTTATTCGAAGAAGGGTTTTTCAAAAACTTGGTTTTGCAACCACATGTTTAAAAATTTGAATTTATAAATCAAAGATTGTTATTTAGTTTACAAGTTTGCTGCAAAATTTTTAATCCCCTTTTGGGGGCCCCATTTACCCTTTTTATAAACAGGTGTTTAATTATGGGAAAAAGTTTTTCATTGTTTAAAAATTTTCTTAATTTTTTAAAAAATTCCCCGTGCAAAAGTTACCCAAAAAACTCCTTCACATGTCCAAGACCCGGATCATTGTGTAAGGGGTTTTGAACAAGCGAATTGATTTTCATCCTATTTAATTGGTTTTTTTGGTTTCTCAAGGCTGGGTTCTTGACTAAAAATTCAGTAATCTTGGACCATACATCGTAGCTTTCAACGAAGCGCAAGGAACTTGATGTCTAAACCCTCATAATGGGTTAACACATGTAAGGTCAAAAATAGTCTGAAGGATACAGTAAAATCACGGTAACTCGGAATTTAAAAGAATGTTCTGGGATGTTGGAGCTTTTCAGGAGGAGTACTCCTTAGCTGGATTGGGATGGTCTGGAGCTTCAGTCCTTGTTAGCCACTCAAGATTTACTAGGTGTTTTGGGGGGGGTCAAAAGCCTTTGAATATTGGGCTCCATGTAAAAAAATGCTACAGACGGCATTATTGTCAAGTGTTCCTTTAAGAACTAAGATATTCTAATCCTGGAAGATTGATAGGAGCTTGAAAAATTGCTATACTTTGGCCCCTTTAATTACTATTAATTAAAGAAGTGTTTCAATTTGGATAAAGCAATCTACATTGTTTTGTACTACGAATTTTGAATTGCGCAACAATGGGGTTTTAGTTTCAAATTTTCTATTAACAATTTTAGTAAATTTTTAAAGGGGGAAATTTGAGAATTAATTTTATTAAACGGCATTAAACGTTTTAAACCTTATAAGGTTCCTATCAACGAGGATCAAAAAAAACTTCCCCTTATTTGTAGATCCATTAATTGAGGACATTACCCTTTAGTTCCTTTTCAACCCTACAACTTTTGCAGTATTTTAAGTTTAAAAGGGGCTTTTACTAAAATTGGCGAACCAAGCAAGGGGAAATTGTCAATCTACATGTACTTTGGGCCAAATCAGTAGTACGCCAAGCAGGCTCCTACTCTAAGAATGCATGGTTAAAAGCCTTCATGATAATCGAGTCCATAAAAAAGGGGCCGAGCCTGGCGCCCCTTTAAACCCGTGAATTACTGTTTTATTAACAGTTTTCTTAAAAACTATCGAATACAAGACTGATTAACTAAAAGTGCAATCCAGTGCCATTTTTTTGGAAATTGGCCCTGTGAAACGTGTTTTTAAAATATGGGATGTTTGGGAGTTATTTCCTAGTAATTTAAAACCTGATGATTCGGAGCCTTTGGTTTAACCTTAATTGAGCTAGAGTAAAATTGAACTTCCCCATTAGAGAAATAATTAAGTACAGTAATTTTAAAACTAAGGGGAAATGGTATTAGGGGTTCAAAATTTCAATGGATTAAACGTTTCATCTTAAAAGGATTTGACCTAATCGAGGGATTATCAAAAAATTGCCCTTTTTGGAAAAAGCCAAAACCCAATGGACACATGAAAATCATTTCATCATTCAATTTAAACCCACAATGAGTTTTTAATTATAGCATTTTTTTGGGGTTTTGGCGAACCAAATGCGCGAAAACTGTCATTTAAATTTTCCCCTTCGTCTAATAGCTATAGACCCGGGCCCAAACAGGGTTTTTCTTCCATGGCGCCTTCTCATTCAAGTCATATTATAGACCTGTTCTGGAAAAAAGTCCCAATTGCGACCCGGCTTTCATTGGATCATGGTTCTAGAATATGAGTTTACGTTTATGCAACGCACATTTCAAACTATGATTCAAAGAACATGCATTAGCAGTCCATGTCAATTTTGGGTAAAAACTTTATGAGCCTCTAAGACTCGAATTCAAGTTTAAGCAAGTCAATTCTGATAAAATTTCCAGTTCGAACCGTTCGTTAACCTTGGGGCCTTTTGGGCTAAAATAAATACCTTCATTATTAGAACAGTGCCAATTAAGTACAAGACATTCATTCCTAGGAGAAATGCCGACATGAAAGTTAATGGAAACACGTAATTCAGATCCAAACCTTCAACGTACGAGCTATAGTGAATTGTCGGTTAAAACGTAAGTATTCTTATTGGAAGAGGCTTTCCCTTGCAGTATAGACATTCAAAGGGGAATGAAACCCCGTGTGAAAAAATGCCGGGTTTTAAGAACCTACATAGTTTTTCACTTGGGTTTAAAGTTGTTTTTTCAATTGATCTTTAAGTACGAACTCGACGCCCCATTGCTCCAACCCGGGGGGAACCGGGCCCTAATCCCCAAAAGGAATAGCCACAAAGTTTCCCGGTTTTCTAAAAGGGGGATTAGCTCCTGGTGTAAACTCCCGTCCCAAAAGGCCAGAACAACAGTTGAATGAAACTTGGCACTAGATCAATTTTTATTTCCAGTAAAAGGAACCTTTAAATGATTTCACTTACTGGAAAATCTAATTCGCTGGACTAAACGCTATGAGATTTAAAAATTTTAAAAAAAACTAGGTACAGTTAACGTGCTCAATTCGGAACCAAGGGTTTAAATTTTGGAAAAGGCAAAATTGGGAATGACCTAAACAAAATTTTAAAACCCTAAATTCAAATTTTGGGGCCTAATTTTAACGGCAAATGTTTTCCCCTTTTCAAAAAGAAAAAAATTTTGAGTCTTATAGAGGGAACATTTTGGCTCAACTATGTTCAGGGCTTAAGGAGAACATTTTCCATGATGTCCTTCGGACAGTTGGATTCTAAAGAGAACTGTTACCAAAAATGCATAGACCATCTTTACAGTTCTGACAAGAACTGTTGCTGTTCAAAGCAACCAGTACATATGCTTTTTTGACATTCCAGATGTCTTCTGAAGATATCTGATGAAATACAGTCTGCTGACATATTCTTGGTAGAGGATCTCAACTCAACGAAGCTCAGCAGACTGGATCGCTATGACAGCAGCTACAAGCACAACAGGAACACTCGGGGGTTCATAAAATACCCGATGACAAAGAACAGGGCAGGTAAAGCTAAACAAAACAAACATGGTGACTTCTCTGCCCAGATAATATTCTCTTAGTGGAGATGGCTTCATAGTGGTTAGTGGATAGAGTCCTCCCAGTTGGAAGTGAGTCACTGCCCCAAACGAGGGAGGTCCAGTTTCTCAAGGTCTTGTTGACAAGTGAGGGAGTCGAATAAATGTCAACTTTACCAAAACCAGAACAACTAAAATGAGTTCTCTCTTTTGTGAGTTAACATGTGACTCTTTAAAGTTCCTCTGTGTCTAAAACATCTTTTACAGACTGAGCAGCTGAAAGGTTTCTCTCCTGTGTGAGTTAACATGTGACTCTTTATAGTTCCTCTCTCTGTATAAGATGTTTTACAGACTGAGCAGCTGAAAGGTTTCTCTCCTGTGTGAGTTAACATGTGACTCTTTAAACGACTGAGCAGCTGAAAGGTTTCTCTCCCGTGTGAGTTAACATGTGACTCTTTAAATGACCACTCATTGTAAAAGATGTTTTACAGAGTGAGCAGCTGAAAGGTTTCTCTCCTGTGTGAATTAACATGTGTCTCTTTAAAGTTCCTCTCTGGAAAAGATTTTTACAGACTGAGCAGCTGAAAGGTTTCTCTCCTGTGTGAGTTAACATGTGACTCTTTAAATCTCTGCAAAGATGTTTTACAGAGTGAGCAGCTGAAAGGTTTCTCTCCTGTGTGAATTAACATGTGTACCTTTAAAGTTCCTCTCTGAGTAAAAGATGTTTTACAGAGTGAGCAGCTGTAAGGTTTCTCTCCCGTGTGAGTTAACATGTGTCTCTTAAAATCTCCTTTGAAAAATTTTTACATTTAGAGCAACTTAATGGTTTCTCACTAGAACTACATTTTGAATCACTGACAGAAACTTCATCATTATTCAGAGTGTTTAAACCTGATTGAGGTTCTCTGGTTTTCTTCCAATCAATAGAGTCATCAGTATCTGGTTCAGAAGAGTCTCCAGTCTTTTCATCAGGATCTGGAGGTCTATCTGGATCTGGGTTCCTGGCTGGTTCTGGTCCTCCACAATCATCTCCATCAGCTTCTATTTCCATCTGTTCAGTTTGTCTTTGATGAAGCTGAGAGGACTGAGCTTCCTCTTCAGCTTCACTCTTCACAGGAGTGAATGAGAACTTGAGACCAGCCTCCTCCAGCCCTTGAAGCTGCTCTCCCTCCTGACTGGTCCAGAGTTCCTCCTGTTCCTCTTTAATGTAGGGGGGCTCTGAGTTCTCCTGGTCCTCCTGTTCCTCTTTAATGTGGGGGGGCTCAGGATTCTCCTGGTTTCCCCTTAATGTGGGGGGCCCGGTTCTCTTGGTCCTCCTGTTCCTCTTTAATGTGGGGGGGCTCAGGGTTCTCCTGGTCCTCCTGTTCCTCTTTAATGTGGGGGGGTACTGAGTTCTCTTGGTCCTCCTGTTCCTCTTTAATGTGGGGGGGCTCAGGGTTCTCCTGTTCCTCTTTAACTAGTGGGGGCTCTGGATGCACCTGGTTCAGACTGGAGCTCCAGACCTGCTGCTCAGAAAGAACCTCTTCTTTAACCACCAACAGCTGCTGGACATCTGTGGAAAAGAGTAACATACATTTATACATCTTTTGAATCTCATATTAAACTGTTATAAGTATATCACTGACAAATCTGTGAATTAGTTGTGTATGAGAGAAGCATGACCTCTTAATAAAAAGAACAACATTACATATGTAGCTGACACTTATCCAAATCGACTTACAATAAGTGAATTCAACCACGAGTACAAACTCAGAACAATAAAGAAAGTAACATTTCTTCAAGAAAGTCAAACTACAAAAATACCATCAGTAATTCCATAAGTAATATTCGATTCAATTCAGTTTATTTGTATAGCCCAATTTCACAAATTTGTCTCGGAGTGCTTTACAATCTGTACACAGACATCCCTGCCCCAAAACCTCGCATCGGATAAGGAAAAACTCCCAAATAACCCTTCAGGGGGAAAAAAGGGAAGAAACCTTCAGGAGAGAAGAGGATCCTCTCCAGGATGGACAGGTGCAATAGATGTAATGTGTACAGAAGGACAGATTTAGAGTTTAAATACATTCAATGAATATGACAGTGTATGAATAGTTCATAGTAGGCATATTCCACGATGGAGACCTCCACGATCCATCAGGCAGATGGCGGTGGGAGGAAGGAGTCTCAACAGTGGAGTCTCAACAGGGCAGTGGCGTGTTGGTGGCAGGAATTCCACGACCCAGACCTCGGATCCATCAGTTGATAGGATCTATTGTCTCATAGGGTCCGATGACCCCATGAGCGTGAAGTCAAGGACTCCCGGGGGAAAGCAGAGTTAGTAATGTGTGATGGAGATGAAAATTCATCCCTAAGGAGAGAAAAAGAGGAGAGTGCTCAGTGCATCCTCGTCCCCGCAGCTATAAGCCTATAGCAGCATATCAAGGGCTGGACCAGGTGAACCTGATTCAGCCCCAACTATAAACTCTGTCAAAGGAAAGTCTTAGTCTACTCTTAACGAGGTGACTGTGTCTGCCTCCGGACTGAAGGTGAAGCTGGTTCCATAAAGAGGAGCTTGATAACTAAAGGCTCTGGCTCCCATTCTACTTTTTTAAAACTCTAGGAACTACAAGTAGTCCCATTTAGTGAGCGTAGCTCTCTAGTGGGCAATATGGTCTCAAGCTCCTTGGGGTGTAGCTCAGTGGGGAAGAGGCTCCTCCAAGTTGTGGGTTCGATCTCTCCATTAGTTGCAAGTCAGTGTCCTTGAGCAAGGCACTGAAGTTGCTTAGGCGCATCACTGCAGCACTGCTCTAATAACTAAGGATGGGTTAAATGCAGAACTAATTTCCCTTGGGGTTACAGGTTTTCCTGGTCAAAATGGGTCTTGATTCTTGTTTTTTCTTTAAGTGGGCTGTTTTGGGGATCAGCAGCTGGCCCGGGGCTGTTTTTGCATCACAGTTGCGTTTGATCAGACAAGATAAATTTTAAATTTTACCATTGAACGGGGAAAACGACCCTTTGTCAAATTCTTGACAAAACGATGGGGACTCTTGTTGGGGGAAACCAAAGGGGGGTGAAACCAGTGTTTTTAAATTAAACCCCAAACATGGCGACTAGGTTTAACTAAACCTGAAAAAAGAACATTTTTTACCAACATTTTTGAAACATACTTTAGAACATTTTTTCATGGAAAATTTTTTTGCCTTACTGAACTAAAAAGGGGAAATTTCTCTAAAACCCTGGATTAATAAAAAATGTATATTTAAGAAAGATTTTCACCAATCAAGGCTTTTTTTAATTTTGGGTTTCCTTGGCATTTG
>NC_079398.1:4874787-4887287 GCF_029220125.1 Pseudoliparis swirei
TAGATGTCAAGGTGTGACTAGATGAACAATAGATGTCATGTGACCAGATGAACAATAGATGTCATGTGACCAGATGAACAATAGATGTCATGTGACCAGGTGAATAATAGATGCTGGTGTCATGACCAGGTGAACAATAGGTAATGTGTGGCCAGATTGAACACATGCTGCGGGACCAGGTGGAATAATAGATGTCATGTGACCAGATGAACAATAGACCGTCATGTGACCAGATGAACAACAGAATGATGTCATGTGACCAGACCGACAATAGATGTCATGTGACCAGATGAACAATAGATGCTAATGTGATTAGATGAACAATAGATGTCAGCGTGACCAGATGAACAATAGATGTAATGTGACCACGAAGGCTGCGGACCAGATGAACAATATGCCCAGTGTAAAATGACGAACAAGATTGTGACTAGATGAACAATAGATGTCATGTGTCCTGGGATGAACAATAGATGCCATGTGACCAGACAGAACAATAGATGCTCCATGTGACTAGATGAATACAGATGTCATGTGCATTCAGATGAACAATAGATGTCATGGAGCATCCAGATGAACAATAGATGTCATGTGACCAGGTAGAAGCAATAGATGTCATGCTTGACCAGAGATGAAATAACAATATATGTCATGTGACCATTCAAGAACAACTAGATGTCATGTGACTAGATGAACAATAGATGTCATGTGATTCAGATGAACAATAGATGTCATGTGACTAGATGAACAATAGATGTCATGTGACCAGATGAACAATAGATGTCATGTGACCAGATGAACAATAGATGTCATGTGACTAGATGAACAATAGATGTCATGTGACCAGATGAACAATAGATGTCATGTGACCAGATGAACAATAGATGTCATGTGACCAGATGAACAATAGATGTCATGTGACCAGATGAACAATAGATGTCATGTGACCAGATGAACAATAGATGTCATGTGACTAGATGAACAATAGATGTCATGTGACCAGATGAACAATAGATGTCATGTGACCAGATGAACAATAGATGTCATGTGACTAGATGAACAATAGATGTCATGTGACCAGGTGAACACTAGATGTCATGTGACCAGGTGAACAATAGATGTCATGTGACCAGATGAACAATAGATGTCATGTGACCAGGTGAACACTAGATGTCATGTGACCAGATGAACACTAGATGTCATGTGACCAGATGAACAATAGATGTCATGTGACCAGATGAACAATAGATGTCATGTGACCAGATGAACAATAGATGTCATGTGACTAGATGAACAATAGATGTCATGTGACCAGATGAACAATAGATGTCATGTGACTAGATGAACAATAGATGTCATGTGACCAGATGAACAATAGATGTCATGTGACCAGATGAACAATAGATGTCATGTGACCAGATGAACAATAGATGTCATGTGACTAGATGAACAATAGATGTCATGTGACCAGATGAACAATAGATGTCATGTGACTAGATGAACAATAGATGTCATGTGACCAGATGAACAATAGATGTCATGTGACCAGATGATCAGAGTTACTGAGCTCCAAAAATATTCAATGAATATGACTAAATGTATAATTTTTAATGTAATTCATGTCTGAACCTGTGTGTGTGTGTGTGTGTGTGTGTGTGTGTGTGTGTGTGTGTGTGTGTGTGTGTGTGTGTGTGTGTGTGTGTGTGTGTGTGTGTGTGTGTGTGTGTGTGTGGCGGCCCCTGCTATCTTGTGTTTGTTTTTTTAGACATGGGCCTCATATTGGGACAAAGGGGCGGAGCCAGCTGGTGATCATTCACCTGGCTTGGTTATGATTCATGTCCACTGCAGATGTTAAGTGCACATTGAGGGTAAACAGGGTTATCAACACTTACAGTCCTTTTAGAGCGCCGTGGCAGCGACCTGTCAATCACCCTGTAGCTCCGCCCCTAAAGCATCCGACCCGACAGACCAGAATGAGACGCACACTCTTGTTTACAGTGTTTACTGAGGGATGCATTTCAACTCAATTCAGTTTATTTTATATATCACAAGCTCCCCTCAGAGGGCTTTACCACCTGTCCACATACCACACCCCCTGACCCCTGACCTTTGACCTCACATCAAGTACGACAGACATTCAGAATCCTTCGTGGTAGTCATGGACCCTGATCCAGACCTCCATGGTCCAGGAACTGACCCTGTACGTGTGCTGTTGAGTTAATGATGAAGCTCCATGTGACCTTCATTTATTCAGAACACTCAAAGGTTGTTCACTTAATTAATTAATATTAGAGTTTAATTATTTACAGCTATAGAGGTCATCCACATATACAGTATGTACTTCGACTAAAAAACTATTATTTCCCAAAATAAATCACGTGGCTCAGTGTGAAAATGGTCATATATATTATATATATATATATATATATGTATATTTTATATATTGTGATGGTTCTTAAATGACTCATGTGTTCTATTTCATTTTTAAGCCTTTAATAAGAATAACTATAAAGGTTGACTAATAAACCAATAAATAGTTTTTCCAAACGCCAACATGACGTAACATCTATATTATTAGAATAATAATAATAATTAGTATTATTAGAATAATAAGTATAATAATAATAATAGTTATAAGGTTGCCAGGTTGTGAAAAGTGTTTATTCTCCTCGATCAAGACACTAACATTCAGACTAAAGGAATGTTTGAGTATTATTCCTTATATAATATAATATAATATAATACTTCTACTATGTGTTAAAACTGATAGTAAAGAATGGTGTCTTACCCATAAATAAAGACATTGTCAGTGAACCGGTGAACAAAAACTGTCTCATGGCATCTCTGATTACTTTCTGAGGATGGTCATGAGATTGACCACGATAGTTATTCATATATATCTATATACAGTATATAGATATATATAGAGGGGCGGCTTTAGCTCAGTGGGGTAAGAGGGCCGTCCTGCAACTGCAGGGTTGTGGGTTCGATCCCCGCTCTCCCCATTAGTTGCAAGTCGAAGTGTCCTTGAGCAAGGCACTGAACCCCCAGTTGCTTCCCGGGCGCATCACTGCAGACCACTGCTCCTTAATAACTAAGGATGGGTTAAATGCAGAGAACTAATTTCCCCTTGGGGATTAATAAAAGTGTATATTCTAATTCTAGATATTGTTTGTGTTTCATGTTAAAATGCATTAGAGGATCCTCCGGGTTAAATCTCTGAATCCTTGAGTATTACAATACACAGTATTATTTATTATGACCGTAATAATTATACACAGTGTTATTTATTATGACCTAGAATAATAATAATAATAATAATAATACATATTGTTATTTATTATGACCTTAATAATAATAATAATACACGGTGTTATTGAGATAATCGGAGGACATTCTGTCATATTTTGAATGGGTGTTTTACTCGTCTGCATTAATTAGTCTCGTTCATTGTGTCACGAGCCAGTTTTAATTATGGGTCTTCAGACTGAAACTGTAGAGATTGTTATTGAACCGTCACGCAGCCGCGGAGGAGGTAAATAAATAAATAAAAGTAAATCCTTAAAGTGGATCCTCGTCCTCTGAATGACAAATAACACTCAGGAAAGGTTTTCATTTGTTTTGACGCCGGAGAATATTATATATATATATATGTAAATATGTAAATATATATATATATATTTGTAAATATGTATATATATATACATATATATATGTGTGTATATACATTTCTATATGTAAATATATATAGATATATATATATGTGTATATTATTTATTTTATATATACATAGATATATATAAATATATATATGTGTATATTATTCATTTTATATATATATATATATATATACACTATCGTTCAAAAGTTTGGGATCACCCAGACAATTTCGTGTCTTCCATGAAAAATCACACTTTTATTTATCAAATGAGTATAAAATGTAGTCAAGACATTGACAAGGTTAGAAATAATGATTAATATTTGAAATATTAATTTTGTTCTACAAACTTCAAGCTCAAAGGAAGGCCAGTTTCAAGTTTCAAGTTTCAAGTTTTTATTGTCACATCCCCTTTTATACAAGTATAATCGGTTCGTGAAATTCTTATATGTAAAAACATCCCAGCAGTAGCAGACTAAAAAAGAATAAGAATGAGAATAACAATATCCATCCACACAAAAAAAGAAGAAAAATATAACAATATATATAAAAACAGTGTAATAGAATATACATCATGACAATATATATATATAAACATAAAAATAAAAAATACTTTTGAGACTATATATATATATATATATATATACAATATATATATACAATATATATGTATATAAACAATGTAATAAAATATACACACCATGGCTATATAGATATCACAGAATATGTTCTGGTGTGTAGTGTTAATGAGGGTCTCAGTCCTTGTTCAGATGCTTTTCCGATGGCCTGACCTCTGAAGCTGTCTCGTTGTTTGTGCACTTGATACTGCGGTATCGCTTATATCACCAGCATAACTGTTTTCAGCTGTGCTAACATAATTGCACGGGTTTTCTAATCATCCATTAGTCTTCTAAGGCGATTAGCAAACACAATGTACCATCAGAACACTGGAGTGATGATGAAATGGGCCTCTATACACCTATGGAGATATTTCATTAGAAACCAGACGTTTCCACCTAGAATAGTCATTTACCACATTAACAATGTAGAGAGTGTATTTCTGATTAATTTAATGTTATCTTTATTGAAAAAACAGTGCTTTTCTTTGAAAAATAAAGTCATTTCTCAGTGATCCCAAACTTTTGAACGGTAGTGTACATATATCTTTTTTTCATAAATATAGATATATAATGTGTATATTTCTATATATTATGTGTATATATATATTTATATATATAAATATACATAGTCCCTCAAAAAGGCAAAGTCTTCTGCATTTTGGAATTGTTCTGGTTTCTTTTCTTCGACAGATAGTCCGTAGTACAAAATTATATGATGATTCAAAATGAACTATATGAAAAAAATGTGTTAAATTATAATAATTTAAAAATTGTTTTATACATATATTTTTGTATACATAAATATACAGATATGCAATGATGGTTCAAATGTATGTTGATGCTGTCAATATCAAGTGTATTTGACCGTGTGTGGTGTATGTGTGTGCATGTGTGTGTGTGTGTGTGTGTGTGTGTGTGTGTGTGTGTGTGTGTGTGTGTGTGTGTGTGTGTGTGTGTGTGTGTGTGTGTGTGTGTGTGTGTGTGTGTGTGTGTGTGTGGCCTTTTCCTTTAGAAGTGGTTGAGGAACAGGAGGAATGAATAACTGAAGTGCTTCATTGATTTAATATCTCTGATATGTTCCATGAACAGTGTCTGGTATGTTCTTGGTTCCCGTCGTAGTTCCGGAGGCCGTGAAGTGGGTTTTATTTATTATATAATAAACATGAAGAAAAAGTCCAACGTTGACTTTGTTAAACACACATTGAAGTGGACCGTGGTGAGAGCTTCAGCCCGGAGAGAAGCGAGGCCTCGGACACAGGGTTGTTTTATTCATCACATTCAGACTGACTTCTCTGTCAATGTGCTCTAAATGATCGTTATGTCTCTGACCTTTGAGAACAATACTTATCTGTTCTCATTGTGGGTCTAACAATACTGATAGAATACCCAATGTTAATGTTAATAAACTCATTTATAAAATATAACTACGAGTGCAGCTGAAAGAAATTTTATTGAGGGAATCTTATTTTGAAAAGCTGTCCTCTCTTTTAAAACGTTTAAGGCTTTAAAGATGTGTTTCTATCTTAAGGGCTGTAGCTCAGGGGCCACTTTATTAGGTACACCTGGACCACCTATTGACATGTCATCCATAAGAGCTCTTTCATAAATTCTACTTTTCAACGTTTCCGTCCACTTTAATACAAACTGGTGCAATGTCTAGAAACAAAATAACTTCAGTGAACAGGAAGAATAACATCTTATAATTCATTAAATGCTTTGTAATGATAAGGATTATTGTTATGAAGCATTATGACTGTTTATTAAAGCCCATGAGTATAATAAAACAGGGATATAAGCAACATTATGACATATTTAAATGATGTTAATAATGCATTATAGACATGGTGATTATAGAATGTGGTTAACATTGTTTAAATTATGTAAATGCACGAACATGACAGGTGTACTTAAGTCACGTGTTTCCTCTTTTACCAACATCAAGGGGACCTGCAGCTCTGATATGACACACACAGACACACACACACACATACACACACATACAACGGTGGATTTAGGTGTACCTAATAATTAGATCACTATAATAACTGCCAGTTCCAGAAGCAGCTGCTGTGTTCCTCAATGTAAGAGTTTACAACATTCTCAAATTAAGAAAAGCAGGAATAATAAGTCGTGAACATCACGTGATGAACCGGTTTCTATTATTTCATATTTATTTTCACGTAATTCTGCTTTACAGGATTATGTGTCGATGTTTCCATCATTATTATTTTATTAAATAAAGAACCAACTCGTTTCGTTGTTGTTGTTGTTGTTGTTGTTGTTGTTGGAGTAACCGTGTTGTGAACGTGATTACGCGCGTGAGTCTCACTTTTTCTCTCAGCTTTTTTTCTTCCTCTCGTTTCTTCTTCCTCCGTATCTGTGCACGCGGATCGGTCACGCGCCTCCCACACACACACACACACACACACACACACACATACCCACACCCTCTGATGTACCGGTGCCGTGTATCAGCTGTGACCAGCGGCGTGAGGTAGTCACGGGTCCCGGTCAGAGGTCACGCTACCATGCACACGCGCACGCACGCGCACACACATGTTGCGGGTAAAATATCTTCCACATATTTCACAGGGTCAAACGGAGGCTTCCCATTGGGCCGCATCGACACACACATTACCCAGAAATAATTGCAATAAAGTAAAGCAGAGATTAAGACATGTATTCGCCAATATTTCCAATATTTTACAGTCATATGTACAATAATATAAATATTGTGTTAATTATGAAATAATTTCTGATTCTAATTTTCCCCCAAAAAACTCTTGATAAGTTGGTTTGTTAATTTAAGGCAAAAATAATGCCAACTTTAAATATTATTATTATTAATATTATACCCGGTGTCGTCCTTTGAATATCATTTAAATATTATTATTATTAATAATATTATACCCGGTGTCGTCCTTTGAATATCATTTAAATATTATTATTATAATTATTACAATTATTATTATTATTATTATGTGTCTCTTGTTCAATAATTCGGGACATGTTTTGTCCAATCTGTCCTATTAAAAGGCTTGAATACCCGGATGAACAAACACACGCACACACACACGTGTTGCTATGTGTCATCTATATTTTAATGAATAGTCCTTTTACGTACAGGCGTGCTTATTTATTTTGTCAAAATAAAAAAAACAACAACACAGATGTCGGCACAAACAGCTCATGATGCTGCGTTCAGGCTCCACGTGCCGAGCGCGATGAATAGGGTTACACCGGGGAGGAGGAGGGGGGGGGGGTGTACAACACGTAATATCCACACACACGTATTCACACCCACACACAGTATATATAACAGCACTTCACATCCCGGTGCATGCAGCCAGTCCTCCCCAAAGCACTTAAATTAAATATAAATAGCGGAGTCAATGATACAAAATGTAGATTATGTACAATGTGCAACATGGCAACACGTTTCATCACCACACCACCAGCACGCCGCTCCCGACATATGTACACGCGCCCGCGCACACGCGCCCGCGGCACGATCAGCTGTCCGAGTCCACCTCGCTCTTCGCGCCCTCCTCCTCCTCCTCTTCCTCCTCCTCGCGCTTCTCCGCGCACACTTTGGCCGTTTTGTTCCATTTCTGAGAGTTCTCCGACTCCTCGGAGGAGGAGCGCTTCTGCCGCCGCCACTTGGCGCGCCGGTTCTTGAACCACACCTAGCGGTGGAGACAGGAAGCACACTTTAACACCCGCGTTATGGTCTTCACGAGCCTCCACTTCATATAAGAGAAGCACACTTTACTATCTAAGTTATGGTCTTTATGAGCCTCCACTTCATATAAGAGAAGCACACTTTAACACCCGCGTTATGGTCTTCACGAGCCTCCACTTCATATAAGAGAAGCACACTTTACTATCTAAGTTATGGTCTTTATGAGCCTCCACTTCATATAAGAGAAGCACACTTTAACACCCGCGTTATGGTCTTCGCGAGCCTCCACTTCATAGACAGGAAGCACACTTTAATATCTAAGTTATGATCTTTATGAACCGCCACTTCATAGACAAGAAGAACACTTTAATAACTAAGTTATGGTCTTAATGAACCTCCACTTCATAGACAAGAAGAACACTTTAATAACTAAGTTATGGTCTTAATGAACCTCCACTTCATAGACAAGAAGAACACTGTAATAACTAAGTTATGGTCTTCGCGAGCCTCCACTTCATAGACAGGAAGCACACTTTAATATCTAAGTTATGGTCTTTATGAACCTCCACTTCATAGACAGGAAGAACACTTTAATATCTAAGTTATGGTCTTTATGAACCTCCACTTCATAGACAGGAAGAACACTTTAATATCTAAGTTATGGTCTTTATGAACCTCCACTTCATAGACAAGAAGAACACTGTAATAACTAAGTTATGGTCTCATGCGTCAGGTTTTACAGAAAAACAATTGTCTTTATTTCATGTTTATTGTGGAACTTTTATTGTATATATGTTATCTGGATTGTGTCACTTTGAATTACTGGCTGGAAGCCACCCCGTATTTATTGTGAGTTATTGTCTTAATTAAAAAATACATGTATAGATATATATATATATATATTTACCTACTTCTCAATACAAAAAACATATTAACTTGATAATGTCACCTACGAATAGAGTGACGTTGTGTTCAAATTAAAATAAACTTAGAGCTGGACCTCTTCGGTTGAATAATTAAACATAATGCTCAGTAATATTAGCAGTAGTAGTATTAGTATTATTAGTATTATTTAATTAATGTCTCGCCTGGTAATCTATAAAAAAGGCTCTTTTTTAATATATATGTTGAACCAAAGAAAATATTACAAAATATGATTTGAAGCCTCAAGACGTCACCTCCTTTTCATTTGAATGTTTCTGATGAACTTCATTAGCCGATGAATTGAGGAGAGAAGTGAGACTAAACATGTCGTAATTAGAATGGATAACGGACACCAAGAAGACATATGAATAAGTATAATAATATTATTAATAATAACTGTGTTCCTGAATGAACTGAGTCTCTGAATGACTCCTAAAGAGCAGGAGCGCCTCTGACCTCCACCTTCTCCTCCCGGAGGTGGACCTTGCGGGCCAGCTGCTCGCGGGTGCCGACATCCGGGTACTTGGTCTCCTGGAAGAGGCCCTCCAGGGCCTCGAGCTGCTCGTCCGTGAAGATGGTGCGGTGGCGCCGCTTCCGGCGGCAGTGCAGCTGGTTGAGGAGCTGCAGCTCGGTGCGCGACAGGCTGCCCATGTTCATGTAGGACATCAACTGGTGCGGCACCGGGGACAGCAGCACCGAGCCCGGGCTGTCGTAGCCTGCGCGGCGGGGAGAGGAGCACGGGAGAAACGTCACCGGACTGCCGCAGCGCGCGCTCACACGCACGGTGGGCGCGCGCACAGCCGAGGCCGCATTACTTAGGCGCGGTCTCTTCTCGTGCACGTGTGCTTTCACAGTGACAGTCTGCTCCCGGTCCACCGGGCAGACCGGCGGTCACCGGCGGTCCTGTGTGCCGGTTGACGCGTCAAGCGCCGCGATGGAGACGGCGCAAGGCCGCGAACCCGCCGCGCGTGCACCGGGTCCCCAAACAACCAGATAACGTCACCACGCATTTAATATCACCTGGAGTCCGACGCGTGATGAGTTAATGCAACTCAATAATACATGTTTATGGTTTTTACAATTAAACTGTCACAGAAACACATTACTACAGGTTACAAATACTAATATAGTATATATATACATTTACATATATACATATATATACATTTAGATGTGCATATATATGTAAATATATATATATACAAATATGTGCATATATATATATGTATATATATGTATATATATGTATATATATATACATATATGCGCATATATATATACATATATGTGCATATATATATATATATCAGGAACGAGAATAAAAAGAGTTATTTGGTCGCAACATCTCTCATTTATATTATATGTATATACATGTATACAAATCTACATATGTGTATTTATATATATATATATAAATGTGTATATATATACGTATACAAATATATATTTCTTATATACATATATATATGTATATGTATAAATATACATATAGATATGTATATATTTTTAAATGAGCTCTGTTTATTCTCGTTTTTGATATATATATATATATAACACATAATATATATACACATACATATATGAGTGTATAAATGAGACTCTTTGTATTGTCGTTATTGATGTATATCTATATATCTATAGATATATAGATATATAGTGAGAGAAAGATATAGATCAACTCTTAAATATTCTCGAAATTGATCTATATCTATTTATATATATATATCGATAAATATATAGAGAGAGAGCAACTCTTTGTATTCTCGTAAGTGATATACACATATCTACGTATATAAATGAGAGTATTTGTATTCTCGCAATTGATATATATATGAAATTGAAGTGAAGTGAGAAGCTCCAGGAAAACTAGGAACACTCGGTGTCCTACCTGCGGGGATGCAGGGGCACTGCTGCGGGCCGAGGCCGGCCACCGAGCCGCAGCACGGCGGCGCCCCTCCGGTGCCCTGCACGTGCAGCTGTCCGTAGTAGTAGCCGTTATATCCGATCCGGGTCCTGTTCACCGACTGGACGCCGGGGGGAGAAGGCCCGCATGCGGCCGAGTACAGTCCGTTGTAGTCGGTGTAGATAGAGTCCGAGAGGCCGGCGGACAGCACCACCGGGCCGCTCCGGTGCAGCAGCAGCGGCTCCTTGCACGTCGGCCGGCCGGACAGGATGCTGTCGATGCTGAACATCCCGGCGGGCATCACCCCGGAGAGCGGCGGCAGGAGACGGGGCTTCGGGTAGGAGGCTCGAGTTGGGGGAAACCTTCCGGACTGACGGCGCTCCGGCGGCTCTAGGACTGCGCCATGGCGGCTCTGGACGCACTGCTCTTCTTCCCTGCGCGCGCGCGGCTCCGCGAGCTCTCGTCTGGAGGATGCGGACTTCTGGTTTGAAGGAGACCTGTTGAGCGCACCGCTGCTTTTATACGGCCGTGACGTCACGGCGGAGCGGCTGCTCTGGGGTCAGATGCCGCGCGGCGTGAGCGGCCGCGCAGCATCTGTGTATTGAGAATTAATTCAATTAAGATAATCTGCTCTGTTTGCAGACTTTTGGAAGAACTCCGTTGCTGGGTCACACAGTAATCCGATTATTCCCTTGTCAGCGAAGGCATCATCTACGGAGACATTTGCATTGGTGATTACAGTCAGGAGATGCATTCAGGGTCAAATCCAAAACACCTCCGGTAATCAGGACATAATCTTTTAATTAAAATGGACACAAAGAGTTTCAGGAGGTTTTTTAATTGTTGATAATAAATCTATAAGAGGAACACACTCGTATTGCTCCACATTATATTATTATCTCACGGGGAACAAGAGCACGCGCGCAGCTTTGCGCCGGTCAAGTATTTTGTTATTATTTTCTAGTTCTAATTGACAAATTCAACCAATTTAAAAACTCCATTGCATTCTTTACTTATTTTATTCTAATGCAACACGTTGTGGAGAGGAGGTAATTCATACGTGGGCTCGAGTCTTATTGTAATCATTATTATGAAATGAATGCAATTTTCGTATAAACCCTCCCAAGGCACACACGATTACTAAAGTCATACAATAAGACATTAACCTGTCGGTGCACGCGCGCGTAACGGCGCGGAACAACTGTAATCAAGCATTGTATATTTGTTTGTGAGTAACTAAAATAACCAACAGCACGAAGCCGCTGCGCGTTATTTCTCATCTCATTACCGGCCTCCGCCCGCTGCTCCGCGGGGAGCCGATCAGCGCGTTTCCCTCCTGCAGCAGCGGCTCTCTCTCTGCGGGTCGACCAACGCGGACATCCACCCCCCCCCTCCCCCACTCCTCCCTCCCTCCCCCCCGGCGGGATAAGATAACGGCCCATTATCGCCTCTATTCAGCCGGCTAACAGAGTACTTATTGCGTATTTACACCGCTAATCAACATGTGTGCTGAGTGCTGGTGTGTGTGTGTGTGTGTGTGTGTGTGTGTGTGTGTGTGTGTGTGTGTGTGTGTGTGTGTGTGTGTGTGTGTGGCTGTGGAGGAACGTTGATTCCCGGTTCAGACGCGTAATGGGCCCCGCGGCGCGCCGGGCCCGGTGTGCGGCCGTGCCGGCGGGCCGCGCGCCTTGGTTCGGGCCGCTGGCTGCTCCGTGTCCT
>NC_079398.1:4892287-4904787 GCF_029220125.1 Pseudoliparis swirei
TGTGTGATGGTGTGTGTGATGGTGTGATGGTGTGTGTGATGGTGTGTGTGATGGTGTGTGTGATGGTGTGTGTGATGGTGTGTGATGGTGTGTGTGATGGTGTGTGTGATGGTGTGTGTGATGGTGTGTGTGATGGTGTGTGATGGTGTGTGTGATGGTGTGTTGTGTTGTGTTATTGTGTGTTATAGTGTGTTATGGTGTGTGATGGTGTGTTATGGTGTGTGATGGTGTGTTATGGTGGTGTGTGATGGTGTGTAATGGTGTGATGGTGTGTGATGGTGTGTTACGGTGTGTGATGGTGTGTGATGGTGTGTTATGGTGTGTGATGGTGTGTTATGGTGTGTGATGGTGTGTGATGGTGTGTGATGGTGATGGTGCATGGTGCTGGTGTGTTAAATGGTTTTCTCAGTGAATTCACGTCACTGAGAGAGCATCAGCTGCTGCCAATCACAATCATCACTTACAGCAGAGCTCATCAGCCAGGATCACTGATTACAGGCACCACACACACACACACACACAGGCACCACACACACACACACTCACACAGGCACCACACACACACACTCACAGGCTCACGCTCACACACACACACTCACAGGCTCACGCTCACACACACACACACACACACACACACACACACACACACACACAGGCACCACACACACACACACTCACAGGCTCACGCTCACACACACACACACACACAGGCACCACACACACACACACACTCACAGGCTCACACACACACACACACACACACACAGGCACCACACACACACACACACTCACACACACACACACACACACACACACACACACACACACACACACACACACACACACACACTCACAGGCTCACACACACACACACACAGGCACCACACACACACACACTCACACACACACACACACTCACAGGCACACACACACACACACACTCACAGGCACACACACACACACACACACACACACACACACACACACACACACAGGCTCACACACACACACACACACAGGCACACACACACACACCTCACAGGCTCACACACACACACACACACACACACACACACACACACACACACACACACACACACACACACACACACACACACACACACACACACACACACACACTCACAGGCTCACACACACACACACACACACACACACAGGCACCACACACACACACACACACTCACAGGCTCACGCTCACACACACACACACACACAGGCACCACACACACACACACACACACACAGGCTCACACACACACACACACACAGGCACCACACACACACACACACACACACTCACAGGCTCACACACACACACACACACACACACACACAGGCACCACACACACACACACACACACACTCACAGGCTCACACACGCTCACACACACACTGCTGTCTGACCGTGTGTCATGTCAGGAATCAGAAACACATTTACACATTAGAAGGTTTGAGACATGCCCCTCCCCTCCCCCCTCTTTTCACGGAGGTGCTACTTAACACACGTGTGACGGTCAGACAGGACGAGCTCTGCCGGCTGTGGCAGCAACATAATGAAACCTAGAATTATTCTATCATAACAAGCCGACACGGACGCCATCAGGATGGATTGAACACATTAAACCTCGAGACACGCGGAGCGGCGAGCGGCGAGCGGCGAGCAGGCGCTTAGTACCCCCACCCCACCCCCCCACAGTAGCCGTCTGTGGGGCTTTCTTTGTGCAGAGAGACTTGTACCTTTTTTGAGTCTTTTTAAAAAGAGATCTGTAATTGTTCCTTTACTTTAGTCGGCTCGGCTACGATTTAAGTATTACGGGAACACTAAGCCCCTCCCATCAGGAACACTAAGCCCCTCCCATCAGGAACACTAAGCCCCTCCCATCAGGAACAATGAGGACACTGACTCTGCACACGCGTGGCCCACAAGTCTAACTTACAGCCACCTGGCACACATGCTCAATGCTAACATACTCAATGCTAACATACTCAATGCTAACATACTCAATGCTAACATGCTTAATGCTAACATACTCAATGCTAACACACTGGCTCAGTGGGTTAACATACTCAATGCTAACATACTCAATGCTAACATGCTTAATGCTAACATACTCAATGCTAACATACTCAATGCTAACATACTCAATGCTAACATACTCAATGCTAACATACTCAATGCTAACATACTCAATGCTAACATGCTTAATGCTAACATACTCAATGCTAACATACTCAATGCTAACACACTCAATGCTAACATACTCAATGCTAACATACTCAATGCTAACACACTCAATGCTAACATACTCAATGCTAACATACTCAATGCTAACATACTCAATGCTAACATGCTTAATGCTAACATACTCAATGCTAACACACTCAATGCTAACATACTCAATGCTAACATGCTTAATGCTAACATACTCAATGCTAACATGCTCAATGCTAACATACTCAATGCTAACATACTCAATGCTAACATACTCAATGCTAACATGCTAACAGTGACTACTCTGCTAGTGGAACATACCAGGTCAGTGCTAATACACCATGACCAGATGCTAGATACACCAGGACCAGGGACTAGATACACCAGGACCAGGTGGAGTGGACTAGATACACCAGGACCAGATGGAGTGGACTAGATACACCAGGACCAGATAGAGTGGACTAGATACACCAGGACCAGATAGAGTGGACTAGATACACCAGGACCAGATAGAGTGGACTAGATACACCAGGACCAGATAGAGTGGACTAGATACACCAGGACCAGATAGAGTGGACTAGATACACCAGGACCAGATGGAGTGGACTAGATACACCAGGACCAGATAGAGTGGACTAGATACACCAGGACCAGATAGAGTGGACTAGATACACCAGGACCAGATAGAGTGGACTAGATACACCAGGACCAGATGACCAGGACCAGATAGAGTGGACTAGATACACCAGGACCAGATAGAGTGGACTAGATACACCAGGACCAGATGGAGTGGACTAGATACACCAGGACCAGATAGAGTGGACTAGATACACCAGGACCAGATAGAGTGGACTAGATACACCAGGACCAGATGGAGTGGACTAGATACACCAGGACCAGATGGAGTGGACTAGATACACCAGGACCAGATACACCAGGACCAGATAGACCAGGACCAGATAGAGTGGACTAGATACACCAGGACCAGATAGAGTGGACTAGATACACCAGGACCAGATAGAGTGGACTAGATACACCAGGACCAGATGGAGTGGACTAGATACACCAGGACCAGATGGTGGACTAGATACACCAGGACCAGATAGAGTGGACTAGATACACCAGGACCAGATGGAGTGGACTAGATACACCAGGACCAGATAGAGTGGACTAGATACACCAGGACCAGATAGAGTGGACTAGATACACCAGGACCAGATAGAGTGGACTAGATACACCAGGACCAGATGGAGTGGACTAGATACACCAGGACCAGATAGAGTGGACTAGATACACCAGGACCAGATAGAGTGGACTAGATACACCAGGACCAGATAGAGTGGACTAGATACACCAGGACCAGATAGAGTGGACTAGATACACCAGGACCAGATAGAGTGGACTAGATACACCAGGACCAGATAGAGTGGACTAGATACACCAGGACCAGATAGAGTGGACTAGATACACCAGGACCAGATAGAGTGGACTAGATACACCAGGACCAGATGGAGTGGACTAGATACACCAGGACCAGATAGAGTGGACTAGATACACCAGGACCAGATAGAGTGGACTAGATACACCAGGACCAGATGGAGTGGACTAGATACACCAGGACCAGATAGAGTGGACTAGATACACCAGGACCAGATAGAGTGGACTAGATACACCAGGACCAGATAGAGTGGACTAGATACACCAGGACCAGATAGAGTGGACTAGATACACCAGGACCAGATAGAGTGGACTAGATACACCAGGACCAGATGGAGTGGACTAGATACACCAGGACCAGATAGAGTGGACTAGATACACCAGGACCAGATAGAGTGGACTAGATACACCAGGACCAGATGGAGTGGACTAGATACACCAGGACCAGATGGAGTGGACTAGATACACCAGGACCAGATAGAGTGGACTAGATACACCAGGACCAGATGGAGTGGACTAGATACACCAGGACCAGATAGAGTGGACTAGATACACCAGGACCAGATAGAGTGGACTAGATACACCAGGACCAGATAGAGTGGACTAGATACACCAGGACCAGATGGAGTGGACTAGATACACCAGGACCAGATAGAGTGGACTAGATACACCAGGACCAGATAGAGTGGACTAGATACACCAGGACCAGATGGAGTGGACTAGATACACCAGGACCAGATAGAGTGGACTAGATACACCAGGACCAGATAGAGTGGACTAGATACACCAGGACCAGATGAGTGGACTAGATACACCAGGACCAGATAGAGTGGACTAGATACACCAGGACCAGATAGAGTGGACTAGATACACCAGGACCAGATAGAGTGGACTAGATACACCAGGACCAGATGGAGTGGACTAGATACACCAGGACCAGATAGAGTGGACTAGATACACCAGGACCAGATAGAGTGGACTAGATACACCAGGACCAGATTTAGTGGACTAGATACACCAGGACCAGATAGAGTGGACTAGATACACCAGGACCAGATGGAGTGGACTAGATACACCAGGACCAGATGGAGTGGACTAGATACACCAGGACCAGATAGAGTGGACTAGATACACCAGGACCAGATAGAGTGGACTAGATACACCAGGACCAGATAGAGTGGACTAGATACACCAGGACCAGATAGAGTGGACTAGATACACCAGGACCAGATAGAGTGGACTAGATACACCAGGACCAGATAGAGTGGACTAGATACACCAGGACCAGATGGAGTGGACTAGATACACCAGGACCAGATAGAGTGGACTAGATACACCAGGACCAGATAGAGTGGACTAGATACACCAGGACCAGATGAGTGGACTAGATACACCAGGACCAGATGGAGTGGACTAGATACACCAGGACCAGATAGAGTGGACTAGATACACCAGGACCAGATAGAGTGGACTAGATACACCAGGACCAGATAGAGTGGACTAGATACACCAGGACCAGATGGAGTGGACTAGATACACCAGGACCAGATAGAGTGGACTAGATACACCAGGACCAGATAGAGTGGACTAGATACACCAGGACCAGATAGAGTGGACTAGATACACCAGGACCAGATGGAGTGGACTAGATACACCAGGACCAGATAGAGTGGACTAGATACACCAGGACCAGATAGAGTGGACTAGATACACCAGGACCAGATAGAGTGGACTAGATACACCAGGACCAGATGGAGTGGACTAGATACACCAGGACCAGATAGAGTGGACTAGATACACCAGGACCAGATAGAGTGGACTAGATACACCAGGACCAGATGGAGTGGACTAGATACACCAGGACCAGATGGAGTGGACTAGATACACCAGGACCAGATGGAGTGGACTAGATACACCAGGACCAGATGGAGTGGACTAGATACACCAGGACCAGATAGAGTGGACTAGATACACCAGGACCAGATAGAGTGGACTAGATACACCAGGACCAGATAGAGTGGACTAGATACACCAGGACCAGATGGAGTGGACTAGATACACCAGGACCAGATAGAGTGGACTAGATACACCAGGACCAGATAGAGTGGACTAGATACACCAGGACCAGATAGAGTGGACTAGATACACCAGGACCAGATGGAGTGGACTAGATACACCAGGACCAGATAGAGTGGACTAGATACACCAGGACCAGATAGAGTGGACTAGATACACACCAGGACCAGATAGAGTGGACTAGATACACCAGGACCAGATAGAGTGGACTAGATACACCAGGACCAGATGGAGTGGACTAGATACACCAGGACCAGATAGAGTGGACTAGATACACCAGGACCAGATGGAGTGGACTAGATACACCAGGACCAGATGGAGTGGACTAGATACACCAGGACCAGATAGAGTGGACTAGATACACCAGGACCAGATAGAGTGGACTAGATACACCAGGACCAGATGGAGTGGACTAGATACACCAGGACCAGATGGAGTGGACTAGATACACCAGGACCAGATGGAGTGGACTAGATACACCAGGACCAGATGGAGTGGACTAGATACACCAGGACCAGATGGAGTGGACTAGATACACCAGGACCAGATGGAGTGGACTAGATACACCAGGACCAGATAGAGTGGACTAGATACACCAGGACCAGATGGAGTGGACTAGATACACCAGGACCAGATGGAGTGGACTAGATACACCAGGACCAGATAGAGTGGACTAGATACACCAGGACCAGATAGAGTGGACTAGATACACCAGGACCAGATGGAGTGGACTAGATACACCAGGACCAGATGGAGTGGACTAGATACACCAGGACCAGATAGAGTGGACTAGATACACCAGGACCAGATAGAGTGGACTAGATACACCAGGACCAGATAGAGTGGACTAGATACACCAGGACCAGATGGAGTGGACTAGATACACCAGGACCAGATGGAGTGGACTAGATACACCAGGACCAGATAGAGTGGACTAGATACACCAGGACCAGATAGAGTGGACTAGATACACCAGGACCAGATAGAGTGGACTAGATACACCAGGACCAGATAGAGTGGACTAGATACACCAGGACCAGATGGAGTGGACTAGATACACCAGGACCAGATGGAGTGGACTAGATACACCAGGACCAGATGGAGTGGACTAGATACACCAGGACCAGATAGAGTGGACTAGATACACCAGGACCAGATGGAGTGGACTAGATACACCAGGACCAGATGGAGTGGACTAGATACACCAGGACCAGATGGAGTGGACTAGATACACCAGGACCAGATGGAGTGGACTAGATACACCAGGACCAGATGGAGTGGACTAGATACACCAGGACCAGATGGAGTGGACTAGATACACCAGGACCAGATAGAGTGGACTAGATACACCAGGACCAGATGGAGTGGACTAGATACACCAGGACCAGATAGAGTGGACTAGATACACCAGGACCAGATGGAGTGGACTAGATACACCAGGACCAGATGGAGTGGACTAGATACACCAGGACCAGATGGAGTGGACTAGATACACCAGGACCAGATAGAGTGGACTAGATACACCAGGACCAGATGGAGTGGACTAGATACACCAGGACCAGATGGAGTGGACTAGATACACCAGGACCAGATAGAGTGGACTAGATACACCAGGACCAGATGGAGTGGACTAGATACACCAGGACCAGATAGACCAGGACCAGATAGAGTGGACTAGATACACCAGGACCAGGTGGAGTGGACTAGATACACCAGGACCAGATGGAGTGGACTAGATACACCAGGACCAGATAGAGTGGACTAGATACACCAGGACCAGATGGAGTGGACTAGATACACCAGGACCAGATGGAGTGGACTAGATACACCAGGACCAGATGGAGTGGACTAGATACACCAGGACCAGATAGAG
This sequence comes from Pseudoliparis swirei, assembly GCF_029220125.1. Lineage (NCBI taxonomy): Eukaryota > Metazoa > Chordata > Actinopteri > Perciformes > Liparidae > Pseudoliparis > Pseudoliparis swirei. The sequence goes on from NC_079398.1 coordinate 4,899,907, forward strand.
TGGACTAGATACACCAGGACCAGATGGAGTGGACTAGATACACCAGGACCAGATGGAGTGGACTAGATACACCAGGACCAGATGGAGTGGACTAGATACACCAGGACCAGATAGAGTGGACTAGATACACCAGGACCAGATGGAGTGGACTAGATACACCAGGACCAGATGGAGTGGACTAGATACACCAGGACCAGATGGAGTGGACTAGATACACCAGGACCAGATAGAGTGGACTAGATACACCAGGACCAGATGGAGTGGACTAGATACACCAGGACCAGATGGAGTGGACTAGATACACCAGGACCAGATAGAGTGGACTAGATACACCAGGACCAGATAGAGTGGACTAGATACACCAGGACCAGATAGAGTGGACTAGATACACCAGGACCAGATGGAGTGGACTAGATACACCAGGACCAGATGGAGTGGACTAGATACACCAGGACCAGATAGAGTAGACTAGATACACCAGGACCAGATAGAGTGGACTAGATACACCAGGACCAGATAGAGTGGACTAGATACACCAGGACCAGATGGAGTGGACTAGATACACCAGGACCAGATGGAGTGGACTAGATACACCAGGACCAGATAGAGTGGACTAGATACACCAGGACCAGATAGAGTGGACTAGATACACCAGGACCAGATAGAGTGGACTAGATACACCAGGACCAGATAGAGTGGACTAGATACACCAGGACCAGATAGAGTGGACTAGATACACCAGGACCAGATAGAGTGGACTAGATACACCAGGACCAGATGGAGTGGACTAGATACACCAGGACCAGATGGAGTGGACTAGATACACCAGGACCAGATGGAGTGGACTAGATACACCAGGACCAGATAGAGTGGACTAGATACACCAGGACCAGATAGAGTGGACTAGATACACCAGGACCAGATAGAGTGGACTAGATACACCAGGACCAGATAGAGTAGACTAGATACACCAGGACCAGATGGAGTGGACTAGATACACCAGGACCAGATGGAGTGGACTAGATACACCAGGACCAGATGGAGTGGACTAGATACACCAGGACCAGATGGAGTGGACTAGATACACCAGGACCAGGTGGAGTGGACTAGATACACCAGGACCAGGTGGAGTGGACTAGATACACGAGGACCAGGTGGAGTGGACTCAATCTGTTTTATATCACGATGCAGACCCACGTGACCCTGACCCTTCAGGTCTGTTGGGGGGCGGTCTCCACGCTGCCGCTCCCCGTGTGTGAGCCCTCTCTGCTCCACGGTGGTTCACACACTCTGGATGTGGAGCTCTGGTCTATTTTAAAAGCAGTTTTCTTCTGGCCTCCAGCGGCTCGGAGCCTGAGGAGGAGGAGGAGGAGGAGGAGGAGGAGGAGACATGAAGCAGCTCCATGTGTTCCTGCTCTGTGGATGCTCTCCAGGCCCGGGGCTGCAACACTGATCCAGGATCTGCTCGTGTCGCCCTGTCCAAACGGAGACGCTCCATGCCACCACCACATGGTCCGTCCCGTGAGCCACATGGACCCTCTGGTTCCTGCTGGTTCTGAGGACTCCTTCAGGGCTCCTCCAGACTCGTGTCAAGATGAGCCACACACACAGGGCCTGGAGACGACAACGTGGTCCCGATGGGAAGCATCCCGATGTCCGTGGCTCATGAGAACTGGACCTGCCGGTGTTGATGTTTATGAATACGGTGACAGCTCTTCACTGGTCTTGTGTATTTGATGTTATTTTAGGAGCTGAGACTCCGTTGGTCTCATGTGAGAAACAATGGATATTTTAGTGTTAGCATCAAATCCGAGGCCTCTGAACCGGTCCGCTCCTCCCGGCGGACGACACGATGTCATCGTTCTGAGGATCGTGTTCATTCAATGAATTCCTGCCGTCACGACTGATGGATATGATGGGAATGCCTTAAATATCATTTCCATTGTTTGAATGAAAGCGTTCTCTGTTGGCTCCCCGTCTCTCACCTGGACGACCTCCACCTGTGCATCTGGAGCTGAACCCCATTAGTTCTGAGTTCTCGTGCGGCTCGGCCTCCTCTCCACGCTGAGGCCTCGTCTTCCTCCAGAGGCTGATGAATACCAAGTGTGACGGCACGGCACCAGAACCCCGGGCCGGCAGGGGAGGGGACCTGGAACGGGACCAGCCCGTCGGGGCCTGGGAGGTATTACCTCCCCAGCACCTGGCGTCGGGGCCCCGCCCCGGTGAGTGTAACTCAATCTAAAAGCTTAACTCCGCGGAGCGACTGGCACGGCGCCCCGCTGATCCAGAGCAGGTGCCAAACAGCCTGAATGTGAAGAGGCACCGCGCTCTTCCTCCTGAGGACAGAGTGCATGAAACCATAAGTGACACGAACAGAGCAGGATGAAGGGCCACAGGAGAGCTGGAGGCCTCGAGACCACGGGGCCCTCTGAGACAATGCCCCGTCACTTCTGGCCCCCGGGACACTCACCCTGATTTCTAACAGAGCCGTCTTTGTGATTTACAAATAATTTGACGGAGCGGCTAGAAATCTTTTTTAATATCCACCGATGACAGAAAGGAATTAGCCGCATACTTGGGCCCCGCAACTTTTAATTGTCTTCCTCCTCGTGTAAGCCCGGGGCCCTAATCCTCATCTTCATGTGGCTGCAGCATTAACCCCGTCAGGAACACACCGGCACAGCTTCAGGGACCCTGAGAGGAGGGTGCGTTCACTCAGAGGCCTCAACGTGGCCTTTGTGGACAGGGGGGGGGGGTATTCAGGAGCCTGAGAATCAATCCAGTATTACAGTTAAGCCATGTCATAATTACCCTCATTAGGGGTAACTGGAGCGTGGAGATGACCGGGCTGCTCGTAAACCTCCAGGCTCACGCTGCACGTTCCTCCAGAGCTCGTCATACACATCATTTAATAATCCTGGAAATACATATCAACATTCCCCCGCAGCTGAGGACTGCCAGAGCTTTGCCCCGCGGCTCTCTGGCTCCGTGCTCTCCCAGGAGTTTACAAGGTCACCCCCCCCCTTCCTTCCCGAGCGCACACTCTCCGAGAGGAAGCGAGAGGCTTTTACTGCAAGAATATGAGTACAATTCAATTACCGAGTTGGTTTTGGGGCATTTCAATAATCACCGCGATGTATTTTCATCCCAAGGACACATGTGTGCTGCCGTGGAGATATTCCCTGTCTGGGTTTTAGGATATGGCCATTTCACAGATCATATTCAAATAAAAATGTTTGCGTTGTGCGTCTCTGCAAACCAGTCCTGTTGAATCATTTCTCCACGGCGGGGAGCCGCTGCAGATGCCTTCTCAGCCGGAGCTTTGTTTGTTTGATTGTTTGTGAGTGAAATGTGACGGGAGTTCATCAGACATCATCTCCCCAGAGAGGGGAACGCGCCGCGGTTAGTTTGTTCTCCTGGAATCACAGCCCCACGACGGGGGAGGAGAACCGCTGGTACCCCGTCAGAGCACATCGTGATTTGGGTTCATGTACTTTTTCATTACTTTTGGTTTCCAGGGGACATGAGAAAGCATCCTCAAACACAAGTTCTTATCGTTTCCCCTCAACAGCCAGCAACACGCGTCATCCGCATCCGCATTCTGGATGATGTGGCACTGAGTGTTTTGTGGGGTGTGTATCTCCCGGGTGAAAGTCTCGTTGTGGTGAGGGAGCGTCCTCTTCGGCCTCATGGTGGAATCCACTCGCCACGTCAACCGTGTGAAACACGTCGTGCCGGCAATGGCCAGAACATCTGATTACAGAGCGCATGTCTGCGTCCGTAAACAGAGCCTGATGATGAGACCCTCGCTCAGCCTCTGACTGCACCCTCTCCCATCAGACCCTCTCAGCATGTTGCTATTGGCACGTAACCGCTGCAGATTCCTATCGTGGGTAACTCAATAAGCATGAGGGCATCAGAGCGATAGCCTCGGACCAGTTCTCTGGGTTATGTGGTGGTTAATGTAATGCTGATTTAATATGCATTTATTGGAAAAACATGTGAGATTTTCCGATAATACAACTCGGAATAAACAGCAAGAAAATTCCCAAATGCGAGCCGACTCCTTCCTCTGGTTCCCGTGGAGACCCGACGGAGACGGAGACAACAGGCGTTTACGACTGACACGTCCCTGGAGTCAGGTTAATGCACGTTAACAGAAGAGAAGCTCGACGTGTACGCGGTTTGGTTCAGGCAACAACGGGTTAGTTAGCTCAAGATGTCAAATTTGATATATTTGACCTGTGACCTAACACACGGTGTAGTTAACATGGTGTAGTAGTTAACAGGGTGTAGTTAACATGGTGTAGTTAACACGGTGTAGTAGTTAACACGGTATAGTAGTTAACAGGGTGTAGTTAACACGGTGTAGTAGTTAACACGGTGTAGTTAACAGGGTGTAGTTAACACGGTGTAGTAGTTAACACGGTGTAGTAGATAACACGGTGTAGTTAACAGGGTGTAGTTAACAGGGTGTAGTAGTTAACACGGTGTAGTAGTTAACACGGTGTAGTTAACAGGGTGTAGTTAACACGGTGTGGTAGTTAACACGGTGTAGTTAACAGGGTGTAGTTAACAGGGTGTAGTAGTTAACACGGTATAGTAGTTAACAGGGTGTAGTTAACACGGTGTAGTAGTTAACACGGTGTCGTAGTTAACAGGGTGTAGTTAACAGGGTGTAGTTAACACGGTGTAGTAGTTAACACGGTGTAGTTAACAAGGTGTATTAGTTAACAGGGTGTAGTTAACACGGTGTAGTAGTTAACACAGTGTAGTAGTTAACAGGGTGTAGTAGTTAACACGGTGTAGTAGTTAACAGGGTGTAGTTAACACGGTGTAGTAATAATAATAATACATTAATTTTATAAGGCGCCTTTCAAG
>NC_079398.1:4909787-4929787 GCF_029220125.1 Pseudoliparis swirei
ACTCCATCGGTCCATCTCCATCGGTCCAACTCCATCGGTCCGTCTCCATCGGTCCAACTCCATCGGTCCATCTCCATCGGTCCAACTCTATCGGTCCGTCTCCATCGGTCCGCCTCCATCGGTCCGTCTCCATCGGTCCAACTCCATCGGTCCGTCTCCATCGGTCCAACTCCATCGGTCCGCCTCCATCGGTCCGTCTCCATCGGTCCGCCTCCATCGGTGCACCTCCTCTCGGCACGTCTCCTCCGGCTCTGAGCCGACATGTCTGAAGGCGAAGCGACGTGTCTGAGGTGAGCGCCGCCAACCGTGTCGTGTGTTTCCATCGAAGTCAAAACACGTGGCGCTCCACCTCAGAGCGCTCACATGAGGCGAGCTGGAACTGAGAGCGTTCCCCTGAATGCATCGTGACCCCTGAATGCATCGTGACCCCTTAATGCATCGTGACCCCTGAATGCATCGTGACCCCTTAACGCATCGTGACCCCTGAATGCATCGTGACCCCTGAATGCATCGTGACCCCTTAATGCATCGTGACCCCTGAATGCATCGTGACCCCTTAACGCATCGTGACCCCTGAATGCATCGTGACCCCTGAACGCATCGTGACCCCTGAATGCATCGTGACCCCTGGATGCATCGTGACCCCTTAACGCATCGTGACCCCTGAATGCATCGTGACCCCTAAATGCATCGTGACCCCTTCACGCATCGTGACCCCTGAATGCATCGTGACCCCTTTACGCAGTGTGACCCCTGAATGCATCGTGACCCCTGAATGCATTGTGAGTGACCCCTGAACGCATCGTGACCCCTAAATGCATCGTGAGTGACCCCTGAAGTCGTTGTGACCCCTGAATGCATCGTGACCCCTGAATGCATCGTGAGTGACCCCTGAAGTCGTCGTGACCCCTGAATGCATTGTGAGTGACCCCTGAAGTCGTCGTGACCCCTGAATGCATCGTGACCCCTGAATGCATCGTGACCCCTGCAGCCGAGTTAAGCCGTCGTGACGCCGGCCTCGGCAGCGGCCGTCACACAGGAACACAATCAAAGAGCCGAGTCTGATCAGGAAGCCGGCGCTCGCCTGAGCGCTGACCCTCGCCGCTTCCTGCATGTGTGAGCAGTCGGTGCACACGTGAACACGCACGTGAACACGCACGTGAACACGCACGTGAACACGCACGTGAACACGCACCAGAGCGGCGGCCTCGTCTGTCTTTGGGTGACAGCTGAGCGCCGAGTCCAGGTGACAGTCATTACAGCGCGAGGTGCCTGGCTTTGATGAGAGAGCTAATACATAATCAATAGGAGCATTAGCATCAAGGGGTCACCGTCGGGCTTTGTTCTTCTTGTTTCATGGAAATTATATTGAATTGAAAATAACTCCAGCAGTCCAGGAGGTTTGTGTGTCTAGCTTTAAGAGTCCAGTAGACATGCTTAGCTTTTGTGGTGGAGCGTGACCTTTAACCCTTGACCTTGGGCAAAGACGTTTCTTTGATTCTTAACCTTCGAGGCCAATTTTCTAGATTTTTCCAGAACTTTCAAGCACATCTACTAGTGTTCCTCATCACGGTGACCATGACAACCGTCCTCCGTTTGGTGCATGAGATAATGTTCAAAGCATCAGTTTGCAGCGTCACGGCCTGATGAGTCATTCTGATTGAATTGGAGAAGTCCCTCGTTTCCGTTAGAGGGACAAACTATCCCCAAAGATGTCAGAGCATTTCCTCCACGATACGCTCTATGTGGAGGGAGAGACTCCCACCTGGAATCACTCTGTTCTCCTCCTCCCCAGATCCCGTGGAGATGTAAAGTCACAGATCCTCGACAGTAAATATGTTTCCTTCTCACGAGGCAAATGGCTTTTTCATTGGCAGGCAATTTGAAACCAGACGTCAAAACAAGCAATATGTAAGTTTCTTATCCCTCGATGAGGCTTGGGAAATCTGTGAGTGAGAAATGAAAGTTGGAGGAGCGCGTCGGGCTCAGGTTATCTGTTAGGAGTAATGGCTCCAGTAATGCCTCAAATGCATTTCAGCTTTTGCATCATGTCAACTTCACGGAGCAAACATACAAATCTGATAACAGCATGTCGCTGATGAATAACAAAAAATCTATTCATTTGTCCCCTGTGCCTTATGAATACCGCATCAGCACAAACATGCAGCTCGCCAATGAGAGCGTATTATTCCTGGCCTCAGCCTCGGCTGGATTAGATTGTATTGATAGGGGAGATGGATTGGAGATGGAGAATTAGAGTGGCATACCTCCTGCCACAGCACTTAATTTATTTCATATTCAAAACATGTGGACAGAGTTACTCTATTCCCCCCCCGCGGGCAGACGCTTTATAAACGAGATCTTCCATTTTAAGAGAGAGGAAATGTGATCACAACATGTAGATAATGCACAACTCAATAATTGATTGTCAGCTTGTAAGAAGCAGAGATGTCGTGTGTGCAGTAGGTCGCTGATGGTTTGGTTCCTTTGACTCATTTAGTTTAGTTGCTCCTCCTAAACATCAATATTATTTTTGATAGTTAGATCTTTGGAATGAATGTGCATAAAATACTAAAGTCACACGATAACACTGACTAACAGACGTGTACGTCCTGTGATTTAAAATGATGCTCATTGTCGGATGAGGAGATGACTCCTCCAGGTGGGCTGTTTGGCATTAAGGTGATAATATTCTAAATATATCATTAACTTAAACTGATATTGCTTTTTGTAGGTGTCTAATAAATGTTTCTCTACTTCCTGTCACAGCGTTGGTCCCTCGTTGGTACCGCCAGTCCAAACTAAGTCCTCCTGCAAGTACCCTGAATATGTACTTCAAAGTACCCTGAATAGGTACTCTGAAGTACCCTGAACACACATGACACCACCTCATTCTGAGCTGATGCACGTTGTGTTCTCCGGGTCGGCGCTGGCTGGATGCTGACCAGTCGGTCCAGAGTCAGGAGAGAACTCTCTGGAGGATCCACTGGGGTCCGAAGGGCCCCGGGGTTCAGGATCCGGTTGGACCGTTTACAGTCAGCCCCGGACCCCCAGCTGTGCAGCGGTGGCCCGGTGCGTCTCTGTTACATCGGACCCGATAGACGCCGAGGTCCCGTCAGAACCCCCGTCAGAACCCCCGTCAGAACCCCCGCCGGCCCGGAGCGAGCCGCTGAGTTGGACCTGATCGCGTGGCCGTGTGCCAACTGCGATCGGCCACGCTGGGAGTCGATGCTAGACCGAAGCGGCGAGTCCAGTGTGCCGAATGCGGCGGACGTGGTTCTGAACTGCCCCCCCCCCCCCCCATCGTGGAGGGTTTTGTTGAAAAGCGGTGAAAGTGAATCCGGCCCGGCTCATCCTCTCCCTCCTCCCTCCAGCGCCCGGCGGAGGCTTCCTCCTCGAGTTTCCACTGACGCTCCGAGTTGAGCGCCGGGCTCTGGGTAACGGAGCCGGGCGCGGGAGTCGAGTTTCCATCCCACCTACCGTGCTCGCCGGACCCCCGGCCCACTGCGGAGATGCATTTATCCTATTACGCCAATCTGCCGGGATCGCCTTCGTACGCTCGCAAACAGTCGGAAAATGTGCAACACGATGGAACTGACAAGAAACCGCCGTTGTGGCGCATATCATGTCCACGAATATAATCCCCATCGATTCGGGCTGCCAAACATCTCAGACCGGCTTAATACCTTTTTATCAAATCCCTCTAAAAGCGTATAATTTCCAGTGATTGCTCACACTTGCGGCCTACTTACATTCCCATTGACAAGCGAGCGGTGGCGGCGGGCCAGAGAACACACTCCGTCTCTCTGGTGTTTCCCCGCCTGCCAGCTTATTTATTCTGCACAGCTTTAAGTGGCGGCTGTGGAAAAGGGAGGAAACAAAGAGTCATTCTCAGACCATGTGTTAAGTTAATAGAGAACTTTCTTCGCGCTGTTCCGCTGCCGAGTGGGAAAATGTAGCACGCGTTGAGCCTTTTTCCGGGCCGCGCACATCTCCGTCAGTCGGCTGAGGAACTGCAGAGCGTCTGGCATCGCCCGTTTCCACGGCCGCGTGACATGTGAGCTGTCAGGAACGCTCTCTCTCCGCCGTGACGCTGAGCGGGACGGATCCACGCCGCCTGTGAGCGGCCGGTGGATCCGTGGAGGCGCTGGCCGGCCGCCACGAGAGACGCTGCGCCGCAACAACCAACAGACTGAACACAGACGCCGAAAGAGACGCCGTTTATATGCGTCGGGAAATAATCCAATAACCTAAAGACAACAACGACAATGTGTTCAGGAAAGGCTCTGTTCCAGTAAATGTCATTCAATAAATATACATTTTACAAAGGGATTTCCCCAAAGCCACCATTTCATAATGCTATCACAATGCTAATGTTAGCATAATGAGAGGCACCAAAAGCTTCTGGTCCTACCAGACCACGTGTAGCAGCCTCCCCCCGACCGCCCTGAGCGGGGCTGTTTCATAGCACGCTAACCTCAGTTACACACTGCATGGTCGTGGTTTTACGAGGCCTTGTGACGCCTCGCTGTGGGACCTCTTAGCGTGACCTCTTAGCGTGACCGACAGTCATCCTACTGGTGAGAAGTAAAGATGCCGTCAGGTCCATGCAGCCAGTGAGAGGAACGCCAGCTTATTGGGAGAAAGAGATATTTTGGCCATGGTCATGTAGTTGGAAACTCCCACATTCTTTCATACATTTTCTGCAGCTCGTGTTCTAAAACTAAGAGATCACATGACTCCTGTATCCGCTGCTCTGCACTGGATCCCTGTAACATCAATAATCACTTTTTAAATCCTTCTCCTCACCTACAAAGCCTTGATTGGTGATGCACCATCATATCTTAAGGAACATGTAGTACCATATTACCCCACTAGAGGGCTTGTAGTACCATATTACCCCACTAGAGAGCTTGTAGTACCATATTACCCCACTAGAGAGCTTGTAGTACCATGTTACCCCACTAGAGAGCTTGTAGTACCATGTTACCCCACTAGAGGGCTTGTAGTACCATATTACCCCACTAGAGAGCGTGTAGTACCACGTTACCCCACTAGAGAGCTTGTAGTACCACGTTACCCCACTAGAGAGCTTGTAGTACCATATTACCCCACTAGAGGGCTTGTAGTACCATATTTCCCACTGAGGGCTTGTAGTACCATATTACCCCACTAGAGAGCTTGTAGTACCATATTACCCCACTAGAGGGCTTGTAGTACCATATTACCCCACTAGAGAGCTTGTAGTACCATGTTGCCCCACTAGAGCTTGTAGTACCATATTACCCCACTAGAGAGCTTGTAGTACCATGTTACCCCACTAGAGAGCTTGTAGTACCATACCCCACTAGAGAGCTTAGTACCATATTACCCCACTAGAGGCTTGTAGTACCATGTTACCCCACTAGAGAGCTTGTAGTACCATATTGCCCCACTAGAGAGCTTGTAGTACCATATTGCCACTAGAGAGCTTGGTACCATATTACCCCACTAGAGAGCTTGTGGTACCATATTACCCACTAGAGGGCTTGTAGTACCATGTAGCCCCACTAGTGAGCTTGTAGTACCAGGTTACCCACTAGAGAGCTTGTAGTTCCATATTGCCCCACTAGAGAGCTTGGTACCATATTACCCCACTAGAGAGCTTGTGGTACCATATTGCCCACTAGAGGCTTGTAGTACCATGTTACCCCACTAGAGAGCTTGTGGTACCATGTTGCCCCACTAGAGGGCTGGTACATATTACCCCACTAGAGAGCTTGTAGTACCATGTTACCTCACTAGAGAGCTTGTGTACCATGTTGCCCCACTGGGGCTTGTAGTACCATATTACCCCACTAGAGAGCTTGTAGTACCATATTGCCCCACTAGAGAGCTTGTAGTACCATGTTGCCCCACTAGAGAGCTTGTGGTACCATGTTACCCCACTAGAGGGCTTGTGGTACCATATTACCCCACTAGAGAGCTTGTGGTACCATATTACCCCACTAGAGGCTTGTGGTACCATGTTGCCCACTAGAGGCTTGTACCATATTACCCCACTAGAGAGCTTGTAGTACCATATTGCCCCACTAGAGCTTGTAGTACCATGCCCCACTAGAGAGCTTGTAGTATCATATTACCCCACTAGAGGACGTGTAGTACCATATTAGCCCACTAGAGAGCTTGTAGTACCATGTTACCCCACTAGAGAGCTTGTAGTACCATGTTACCCCACTAGAGGCTTGTGGTACCATATTACCCCACTAGAGAGCTTGTAGTACCATGTTACCCCACTAGAGAGCTTTTAGTACCATGTTCCCCACTAGAGGGCTTGTAGTACCATATTACCCCACTAGAGAGCTTGTAGTACCATGTTACCCCACTAGAGGGCTTGTAGTACCATATTACCCCACTAGAGAGCTTGTAGTACCATGTTGCCCCACTAGAGAGCTTGTAGTACCATGTTACCCCACTAGAGAGCTTGTAGTACCATGTTACCCCACTAGAGAGCTTGTAGTACCATATTACCCCACTAGAGAGCTTGTAGTACCATATTACCCCACTAGAGAGCTTGTAGTACCACATTACCCCACTAGAGAGCTTGTAGTACCACGTTACCCCACTAGAGAGCTTGTAGTACCATGTTACCCCAATAGAGAGCTTGTAGTACCATGTTACCCCAATAGAGAGCTTGTAGTACCATGTTACTCCACTACAGAGCTTGTAGTACCATGTTACCCCACTAGAGAGCTTGTAGTACCATATTACCCCACTAGAGAGCTTGTAGTACCATGTTACCCCACTAGAGAGCTTGTAGTACCATATTACCCCACTAGAGGGCTTGTAGTACCATATTACCCCACTAGAGAGCTTGTAGTACCATATTGCCCCACTAGAGAGCTTGTAGTACCATGTTACCCCACTAGAGAGCTTGTAGTACCATGTTACCCCACTAGAGAGCTTGTAGTACCATATTACCCCACTAGAGGCTTGTAGTATCATATTACCCCACTAGAGAGCTTGTAGTACCATATTGCCCCACTAGAGAGCTTGTAGTACCATATTACCCTTGTAGTACCATATTACCCCACTAGAGCTTAGTGCCATATTACCCCACTAGAGAGCTTGTAGTACCATGTTACCCCACTAGAGAGCTTGTAGTACCATATTACCCCACTAGAGGCTTGTAGTACCATGTTGCCCCACTAGAGAGCTTGTAGTACCATGTTACCCACTAGAGGGCTTGTAGTACCATGTTACCCCACTAGAGGCTTGTAGTACCATGTTACCCCACTAGAGAGCTTGTAGTACCATGTTACCCCACTAGAGAGCTTGTAGTACCATGTTACCCCACTAGAGGCTTGTGGCCATATTACCCCACTAGAGAGCGTGTAGTACCACGTTACCCCACTAGAGAGCTTGTAGTACCACGTTACCCCACTAGAGAGCTTGTAGTACCATGTTACCCCAATAGAGAGCTTGTAGTACCATGTTACCCCACTAGAGAGCTTGTAGTACCATGTTACCCCACTAGAGAGCTTGTAGTACCATGTTACCCCACTAGAGGGCTTGTAGTACCATGTTACCCCACTAGAGAGCTTGTAGTACCATGTTACCCCAATAGAGAGCTTGTAGTACCATGTTACTCCACTAGAGAGCTTGTAGTACCATATTACCCCACTAGAGAGCTTGTAGTACCATGTTACCCCACTAGAGAGCTTGTAGTACCATATTACCCCACTAGAGGGCTTGTAGTACCATATTACCCCACTAGAGAGCTTGTAGTACCATATTGCCCCACTAGTGAGCTTGTAGTACCATGTTACCCCACTAGAGAGCTTGTAGTACCATGTTACACTAGAGAGCTTGTAGTACCATATTACCCCACTAGAGGGCTTGTAGTACCATATTACCCCACTAGAGAGCTTGTAGTACCATATTACCCCACTAGAGAGCTTGTAGTACCATATTACCCCACTAGAAAGCTTGTAGTACCATATTACCCCACTAGAGGGCTTGTAGTACCATATTACCCCACTAGAGGGCTTGTAGTACCATATTGCCCCACTAGAGCTTGTAGTACCATATTACCCCACTAGAGAGCTTGTAGTACCATATTACCCCACTAGAGAGCTTGTAGTACCATGTTACCCCACTAGAGAGCTTGTAGTACCATATTACCCCACTAGAGAGCTTGTAGTACCATATTACCCCACTAGAGAGCCAACGGCTGCTTGTTTCAGTAGTGGCGTTTTGCTTTTATTTTATTGTCTTTTTTTGCACTTTTCCTCTCTTTTTCTTTTTCTTTTCTTTCACGTTTGTCTTAGTTACGGTCGGACACTGGACCATAACTACTTTTTTCGAAACTTCTACTGTGGCTTTTGTTCACTTTGTCGTGAGTATCGGAGAGCCACAGCAAAACAATGACGGGGACCGTCGTCTACTCGCGTGCTCAGCTGATCGCTGTGCAGGCCGAAGCTTCTGCCTGGAGAAAGACCTGTGATCCCGGTGGAGCTACGGAGAAGGGCTCGCGGCTGCAGATCGGGTGTCAAGCGGAGGGCTAAAACGAGGAGATACAAACCCTCGGTACCGTCGATCATAACGGGGAACGTGAGGTCTTTGGCGAATAAGACGGATGAGCTCGGCGCGCTGGTAATGACTGAGAGGATCTTCCGTGAGAGCAGTCTCTTGTGTTTCACTGAGACGTGGCTGCACACGGACTTTCCGGATCACAGCGCGTCTTTGCCCGGCTTCAGGACTGTTCGGGCTGACAGAGACGCTACACAGAGCGGTAAGAAGAGGGGGGGGGATCGCTGTTTATGTGGATGAACGGTGGTGCCATCCGGACCATGTGTGTGTGAAGGAGCGCTTCTGTAGCCCAAATATTGAACTGCTGGCCGTGGGGATGCGCCCCTACTATTTGCCGAGAGAGTTCACGTCCGCCATTGTGGTTGTCGTGTACGTGCCGCCATCAGCTGACGCTGAGGAAGCTGTGGACACCATCCACTCCACTGTGTCTGCTCTGCTGAATCATCAGCCTGGAGCATTCATGGCTATCACTGGTGACTTTAACCACACCACATTGGATAAAGCTCTGCCAACCTTCCATCAATACATAGACTGCCCAACTAGGAACAATAAAACTCTGGACTTGCTGTATGCTAATACTAAGGACGCATACAGCGCCACTGCCCCCCCCCCCCTCGGCAGGTCTGATCATGACCTGGTCCGGCTGACACCCAGGTATGTTCCTCTGGTGAAGAGGCTGACGGTGACCACCAGGACTGTGAGGAGGTGGTCTCTGGAACGATGCTCTACAGGACTGCTTGAGTCAACGGACTGGGATGTGCTGTGTGGACCGCACGGGAGGACATCAACAGTATGACCGACTGCATCACGGAATACATCAAGTTCTGTGAACACACCACCATCCCATCACGGACTGTGCGCTGCTTCCCCAACAACAAGCCCTGGATCACCAGGGACCTGAAGGCGCTTCTTAACATGAAGAAAGCTGCTTTCAGGTCTGGAGACAGGATGAGCTGAGGAGAGCCCAGCGCAACCTGAAGGTGAAGCTCAGGAGGCAAGGACTCCTACAGGGGAGGCTGGAGGCCAAACTCCAGCTGAACAACACAAGGGAGGTGTGGACAGGAATGAAGCAGATAACTGGCTTCAAGGTGGGAGGGAGACAGCCAGGGGCTCCTGGAGGGCCAACCAGCTGAACTGTTTTTCAATAGGTTCAGTTCACAGCCCTCCTGTCTCCTCCACACATCACACCTCCCAAACACCTCCTCCCCTCTGTCCCCCTGCTGAGCTGCACATCCACCGAGCCCTCAATAACAATGGGCTCCTCCACCCTCCCCTCTCTCTGTGACGACTGACCAGGTGAGAAGACAGCTGGAGAAACTACTCCGGCGCTGAGCTGAAGGTCCTGTTGGAATCCGCCCCAGGGACCTAAGACCTCGCCACCCAGCTGTCTGGTGTCATGCAGCGCCTCTTCAACCTCAGCCTGGGGCTGGGGAAGTCCCGTGCTGTGGAAGACGTCGTGCCTGGTCCCTGTCCCAAAGAAGTCAGCACCATCTGGCCTCAACGACTACCGACCGGTCGCCCTCACCTCCCATGTGATGAAGGTGTGGAGAGGCTGGTCTTGGCCCACCTCCGGCCGCAGGTGAAATCATCGCTGGACCCTCTGCAATTTGCTTACCAGCCTCATGTGGGAGTGGACGACGCCATCATCTACCTGCTGCAACGAGCTCAGTCGCACCTGGATGGAACCGGTGTCTCTGTGAGAGTCACTTTCTTTGACTTCTCCAGTGCATTTAACACCATCCAGCCACTGCTGCTGAGTGAGAAGCTGCGGTGGTCGGTGGACGCCCACCATCTCCTGGATCACTGACTACCTCACAGGCAGACCACAGTTTGTCAGAATGGGGGTGCTGTCTGAAACGGTGGTCAGTGATGTTGGAAAAACACAGAGAACTGTTCTGTCTCCCTTCCTCTTCACCCTGTACACCAGTGACTTCCAGTACAACACGGAGTCATGCCATCTGCAGAAGTACTCTGATGACTCTGCAGTGGTCGGGTGTATTAGGGATGGACGGGAGGAGGAGGACAGGGCAGTGGTGAGTGACTTTGTAAAGTGGGCCGATGAGAACCACCTTCGGCTGAACGTGGCCAAGACCAGAGAGATGGTGGTGGACTTCAGGAGGAGCGACAGCTCCTCCCCTCTGAGTGTCCTGGGAGTGGACGTGGACATGGTGGAGGAGCAAGTACCTGGGCGTCTCCATCGACAGCCGACTGAACTGGAAGGCCAACATCAACGCTGTGTACAAGAAGGGATGAGTCGACTCTTTTTCCTGAGAAAGCTTCGATCCTTCAACGTGTGCAGCAAGATGTTGGAGTTATTCTACCAGTCGGTTGTCGCCAGTGTGCTGCACTTTGCCATTGTCTGCTGGGGGAGCAGCATCGAGCGTGACACCAGCCATCTTAACAAACTGGTTAGGAAGGCTGGCTCCATCATCGGCTGCCAGCTGGAGCACCTGGAACAGGTGGTGGAGAGGAGGACGTTGAAGAAACTTGTGTCCATATTGGACAACCCGGACCACCCTCTCCACCCGGACCACCCTCTCCACCACCTCCTACAGGGACAGAGGAGGACTTTCTCCAGACGTCTCCTCACGCTCCGCTGCCACAAGGACAGATACAGGAGAACATTCCTGCCGACGGCTATGAGGCTCTACAACAGATCACCTCTTGCCAGATCATAGTGCAATAACTGAATACTTACACTATGTTGATCTGCACTTCACACATCTCATTTGTTTGCACTACACACATACACACACATTTCATTTCATTTGCTCTGCACTCATACACACACTTTGCTTTTTGCACTCTGTCTATATTTAATATTTTTTTTTATTTGATTTGTCAGTGTTGTTGTGTATGCATGTGTGTTGTATATTTACATATATATGTTGTTTTGTATTTTACTTTTATTTTACTTGTATACTTCTATATCTTTCATCCCTGTTTCTTATATTTTGTGTTTTGTTTTTATTCTTGTGTGTTGCTGCTACTGTCACGACAAATTTCCCCTTGGGGATTAATAAAGTATATATCTATCTATCTATCTATCTAGTACCATGTTACCCCACTAGAGAGCTTGTAGTACCACGTTACCCCACTAGAGAGCTTGTAGTACCACGTTACCCCACTAGAGAGCTTGTATTACCACGTTACCCCACTAGAGAGCTTGTAGTACCACGTTACCCCAATAGAGAGCTTGTAGTACCATGTTAGCCCACTAGAGAGCTTGTAGTACCATATTACCCCACTAGAGAGCTTGTAGTACCATGTTACTCCACTAGAGAGCTTGTAGTACCATGTTACCCCACTAGAGAGCTTGTAGTACCATATTACCCCACTAGAGGGCTTGTAGTACCATATTAACCCACTAGAGAGCTTGTAGTACCATATTACCCCACTAGAGAGCTTGTAGTACCATATTACCCCACTAGAGGGCTTGTAGTACCATGTTACCCCACTAGAGAGCATGTAGTACCATGTTACCCCACTAGAGAGCTTGTAGTACCATATTACCCCACTAGAGAGCTTGTAGTACCATGTTACCCCACTAGAGAGCGTGTAGTACCATGTTACCCCACTAGAGAGCTTGTAGTACCATGTTACCCCACTAGAGAGCTTGTAGTACCATGTTCCCCCCCTAGAGAGCTTGTATTACCACGTTACCCCACTAGAGAGCTTGTAGTACCATGTTACCCACTAGAGAGCTTGTAGTACCATGTTACCCCACTAGAGAGCTTGTAGTACCACGTTACCCCACTAGAGAGCTTGTAGTACCACGTTACCCCACTAGAGAGCTTGTAGTACCACATTACCCCACTAGAGAACCTGTAGTACCATGTTACCACACTAGAGGGCTTGTATTACCATATTACCCCACTAGAGGGCTTGTATTACCATATTACCCCACTAGAGAGCCTGTAGTACCATATTACCCCACTAGAGAGCGTGTAGTACCATGTTACCCCACTAGAGAGCTTGTAGTACCATGTTACCCCACTAGAGAGCTTGTAGTACCATATTACCCCACTAGAGAGCGTGTAGTACCATGTTACCCCACTAGAGAGCTTGTAGTACCATGTTACCCCACTAGAGAGCTTGTAGTACCATGTTACCCCACTAGAGAGCTTGTAGTACCACGTTACCCCACTAGAGAGCTTGTATTACCACGTTACCCCACTAGAGAGCTTGTAGTACCATGTTACCCACTAGAGAGCTTGTAGTACCATATTACCCCACTAGAGAGCTTGTAGTACCATATTACCCCACTAGAGAGCTTGTAGTACCATGTTGCCCCACTAGAGAGCTTGTAGTACCATATTACCCCACTAGAGAGCTTGTAGTACCATGTTACCCCACTAGAGAGCTTGTAGTACCATGTTACCCCACTAGAGGGCTTGTAGTACCATAGTACCCCACTAGAGAGCTTGTAGTACCATGTTACCCCACTAGAGAGCTTGTAGTACCATGTTACCCCACTAGAGAGCTTGTAGTACCATGTTACCCCACTAGAGAGCTTGTAGTACCATATTGCCCCACTAGAGAGATTGTAGTACCATGTTGCCCACTAGAGAGCTTGTAGTACCATGTTACCCCACTAGAGAGCTTGTAGTACCATATTACCCCACTAGAGAGCTTGTAGTACCATGTTACCCACTAGAGAGCTTGTGGTACCCACTAGAGAGCTTGTAGTACCATGTTACCCCACTAGAGAGCTTGTAGTACCATGTTACCCACTAGAGAGCTTGTAGTACCATGTTACCCCACTAGAGAGCTTGTAGTACCATGTTACCCCACTAGAGAGCTTGTAGTACCATGTTACCCCACTAGAGAGCTTGTAGTACCATGTTACCCCACTAGAGAGCTTGTAGTACCATGTTACCCCACTAGAGGGCCTGTAGTACCATGTTACCCCACTAGAGAGCTTGTAGTACCATATTACCCCACTAGAGAGCTTGTAGTACCATGTTACCCACTAGAGAGCTTGTAGTACCATGTTACCCCACTAGAGGCTTGTAGTACCATGTTACCCCACTAGAGCTTGTGGTACCATATTACCCCACTAGAGGCTTGTAGTACCATGTTACCCCACTAGAGAGCTTGTAGTACCATGTTACCCCACTAGAGAGCTTGTAGTACCATGTTACCCCACTAGAGAGCTTGTAGTACCATGTTACCCCACTAGAGAGCTTGTAGTACCATGTTACCCCACTAGAGAGCTTGTAGTACCATGTTACCCCACTAGAGAGCTTGTAGTACCATGTTACCCCACTAGAGAGCTTGTAGTACCATGTTACCCCACTAGAGAGCTTGTAGTACCATGTTACCCCACTAGAGAGCTTGTAGTACCATGTTGCCCCACTAGAGAGCTTGTAGAACCATGTTACCCACTAGAGAGCTTGTAGTACCATGTTTCCCCACTAGAGAGCTTGTAGTACCATGTTACCCCACTAGAGGCTTGTTACCCCACTAGTGAGCTTGTTGTACCATGTTACCCACTAGAGAGCTTAGTACCATGTTACCCCACTAGAGAGCTTGTAGTACCATGTTACCCCACTAGAGAGCTTGTAGTACCATGTTACCCCACTAGAGAGCTTGTAGTACCATGTTACCCCACTAGAGAGCTTGTAGTACCATGTTACCCCACTAGAGCTTGTAGTACCATGTTACCCCACTAGAGCTTGTAGTACCATGTTACCCCACTAGAGAGCTTGTAGTACCATGTTACCCCACTAGAGAGCTTGTAGTACCATGTTACCCCACTAGAGAGCTTGTAGTACCATGTTACCCACTGAGAGCTTGTAGTACCATGTTACCCCACTAGAGAGCTTGTAGTACCATGTTACCCCACTAGAGGCTTGTAGTACCATGTTACCCCACTAGAGAGCTTGTAGTACCATGTTACCCCACTAGAGAGCTTGTAGTACCATGTTGCCCACTAGAGAGCTTGTAGTACCATGTTACCCCACTAGAGAGCTTGTAGTACCATGTTACCCACTAGAGGCTTGTAGTACCATATTACCCCACTAGAGAGCTTGTAGTACCATGTTACCCCACTAGAGAGCTTGTAGTACCATGTTACCCCACTAGAGAGCTTGTAGTACCATGTTACCCCACTAGATGGCTTGTAGTACCATGTTACCCCACTAGAGAGCTTGTAGTACCATGTTACCCCACTAGAGAGCTTGTAGTACCATGTTACCCCACTAGAGAGCTTGTAGTACCATGTTACCCCACTAGAGAGCTTGTAGTACCATGTTACCCCACTAGAGAGCTTGTAGTACCATGTTACCCCACTAGAGAGCTTGTAGTACCATGTTAGCCCACTAGAGAGCTTGTAGTACCATGTTACCCCACTAGAGAGCTTGTAGTACCATGTTACCACACTAGAGAGCTTGTAGTACCATGTTGCCCACTAGAGGCTTGTAGTACCATGTTGTACCATGTTACCCCACTAGAGAGCTTGTAGTACCATGTTACCCCACTAGAGAGCTTGTAGTACCATGTTACCCCACTAGAGAGCTTGTAGTACCATGTTACCCCACTAGAGCTTGTAGTACCATGTTACCCCTAGAGAGCTTGTAGTACCATGTTACCCCACTAGAGAGCTTGTAGTACCATGTTACCCCACTAGAGAGCTTGTAGTACCATGTTACCCCACTAGAGAGCTTGTAGTACCATGTTACCCCACTAGAGAGCTTGTAGTACCATGTTACCCACTAGAGAGCTTGGTACCATGTTACCCCACTAGAGAGCTTGTAGTACCATATTGCCCCACTAGAGAGCTGTAGTACCATGGTGCACACTAGAGAGCTTGTAGTACCATGTTACCCCACTAGAGGGCTTGTAGTACCATGTTACCCCACTAGAGAGCTTGTAGTACCATGTTACCCCACTAGAGAGCTTGTAGTACCATATTACCCCAACAGTAGCTCCTGCTCACAACTTAGTTTTAGTATATTATGTGTTTTTTCCTCGTTATTTCTTGTCACTTTTTTTTCCCCTGCTACTAGTTACAGTTTAACGGTGCAGTATGGCAGCTGGACACGTCGAGCTTGTCGTGGTCTATCTGCTGTTAATCGCTATTTTCACCTCCGTGTTTGGGGACCCAGCACGCAACCACGGTCCAGTTATTTACACGAGGGACCAGCTGTTGGCATTCCGGGACTCGGCGGTGCTACTACCCGAGGAAAGACCCTATGTTCCCCGTGAGCTGAGGAGGAAGAAACGGGAAGCCGTGCGGGGCGGAACGTCGCGCAGGAAAAGACGCTACAAACCCGTTCTACCCTCCATCATCATGGGAAACGTGAGGTCTCTCCCTAACAAGATGGACGAGCTAGCGGCGCTGACTCGCCATCAGAGGGAATACCGGGTGTAGCCTCGTGGTGTTCACGGAGACGTGGCTAACAGAGCTAACTCCGGACACGCACGCTGCACTCGACGGGTTCCACATCATACGGGCGGACAGGACAACGGAGAGCGGTAAGAGGAAGGGAGGAGGACTGGCAGTGTTTGTGAATGATAGATGGTGTAACTCTGGGCACATCACTGTTAAAGAGCAGACCTGCACACCGGACATTGAGCTGCTAGCTGTTAGCATGAGGCCACACTATCTGCCAAGGGAATTCTCGCACGTTATCATGGTGGCTGCGTATGTCCCCCCCTCTGCTGACGCTGAAGCGGCGACGTCATCCACTCGGCGACCAGCAGGCTGCTGACACAGCACCCCAATGCTCTCCTCCTTCTCTCTGGGGACTTTAATCATGCCCTCCGTCCTCCACTCTGCCCACATTCACCCAGTATGTCAAATGCCACACCAGAGACAATAAGACACTGGATCTTCTCTATGCCAACACCAAGGAGGCATACTCATCATCACCACTCCCTCCCCTGGGCCGATCTGATCACAACCTGGTGCACCTCCTGCCTGTGTACACCACTCGTGCAGAAGCAGCCAGCTGTGACCCGCACAGTTAGACGATGGACCGATGGAGCCGAGGAGGCTCTGAAGGACTGTTTCGAAACAACTGTGTGGGAAGTATTCAGTGATGCCCATGGGGAAGACATCGACGGTCTCACCGACTGCATCACGGACTACATCAACTTCTGTGTGGAGAACACCGCCCACCAGGACTGTACGGTGCTTCTCAAACGGCAAACCCTGGATTCCCCAGGGATAAAGGCCCTCCTCAAGGAGAAAAAGAGGGCTTTTAGATCTGGCAACAAAGAGGAGCTGAAGACTGTGCAGAGGGAGCTGAGGATGAAGATCAGGGAGGGGAAGGATGTCTACAGGACGAAGATAGAGGACCAGCTGCAGCAGAGGAACACCGTCGGTGTCTGGGAAGCCTCAAAGCCATTTCTGGGTTCAAGGGGCCCAACCAACAGCCTGAGGGGGACCAAAAGTGGGTGAACGACTTGAACTTATTTTTTAATAGATTTGACCGGCCACCCACCACTCCCCAACCAGACCTCCCGGCTGCTGCAACCCCATCATCTGCACCCCTGTGGACCACTGCCCCTCTCCGTCTCCCTCACCTTCTTCCAGCACACTCGGCTCCCTTCACACCTCTCATACACAGCATTCCACAACCAGCAACCCACTCCAACACCTCACAGCAACCCACCCCCAGAGTGTCCCTTACCCAGGTGAGAAGGGAACTGAGGAGGATCAAAGTGAGGAAGGCCACGGGTCCAGACGGCATCAGCTCAAGGCTTCTCAAATCCTGCGCAGACCAGCTGTGCGGGATAGCGGAGCACATCTTCAACTTGAGCTTGAGGCTGGGGAAAGTACCACAGCTATGGAAGACGTCCTGCGTGGTACCGTACCAAAAGGCCCCAAGGACCTCAATAGCTACCGCCGGTGGCATTGACAGCCCACCTCATGAAGACCCTGGAGAGGCTGGTCCTTGCCCATCTCCGCCCTCTGGTGAGTTCATCCCTGGACCCACTCCAGTTCGCCTACCAATCTGGCATCGGGTGGATGACGCCATCTTCCTGCTACAAAGATGCCTCTCTCACCTGGAAAAGGCTGGAAGCACTGTGAGAGTCATGTTCTACGACTTCTCCAGTGCCTTCAACACCATACAGCCTTTGCTTCTGAGGGACAAGCTGGAGCAGAGTGGACCACCACCTGACCGCATCGATCCTGGACTACCTCACCAACCGTCCTCAGTATGTGCGGATGCGGGGGTGCGAGTCAGATCGGGTGTCCTGCAGCACAGGAGCCCCACAAGGAACCGTTCTGGCTCCATTCCTCTTCTCCATCCATACACATCGGACTTCAACCACAACTCTGCTAACTGCCACCTGCAAAAGTTCTCCGATGACTCTGCAATCGTCGGCCTCATTTCCGCCGATGATGACAGGGAATACAGAGAGCTAAACCAGGACTTTTAGGATGGTGCCAGCGGAACCGCCTCCAGATTAACTCCAGTAAAACCAAGGAGCTGGTGGTGGACTTCCGCGGGTAAACGCCTCCTCCGGTACCGGTGAGCATCCAGGGACTAGACATTGAGATCACAAATCTTATAAGTACCTGGGTGTTCACTTGAACAACAAACTGGACTGGTCCGACCACATACATGCACTTTATAAAAGGGACAGAGCAGACTCTTTCTGCTGAGGAGACTGAGGTCTTTCGGGTGCAGGGTGCACTCCTGAAGACCTTCTTCGACTCTGTGGTGGCATCAGCCATCTTCTACGGAGTGGTCTTCTGGTGCAGCAGCATCACTGCAGCTGACAGGAGGAGAATGGACAAGCTGATAAAGAAGGCCAGCAGCGTGCTGGGGCGTCCTCTGGATACCGTGGAAGTGGTGGGGGACAGGAGGATGATGACGAAGCTGTCGTCCATGATGAGCCACGCCTCCCACCCCATGCAGGACACTCTGGTAGCGCTGCACAGCTCCTTCGGTCACCGGCTGATTCATCCCCGGTGTCTGAGGGAGAGGTAGCACAAGTCCTTTCTTCCCGCTGCGGTTAGGCTACACAACCGGCTGAGCTCCCGGTAGGCCACTTCACAACCAAACTGAACTTGGTCACTCAGCAGTTTATCACTTTATCACTCTACCACTACCTGGTGCAACAACATGTGCAATATGCTGAAGTACTTCTTGTTTATATACTTTGTTTATATATATATATATACTTTTTATTCAGTCTGTACATATATTCTACTGTTTTTAATGCTTATTATATTCTACTGATGTTTTCTTTTTTAATGCTTATTATATTACTTGTTTCTATTTTATTATTCGTTTATCAGTGAGCTATACTACTGTGATCCTGTAATTTCCCCACTGAGGGACTAATAAAGGAATATCTTATCTTATCTTATCTTATCTAGTACCATGTTACCCCACTAGAGAGCTTGTAGTACCATGTTACCCCACTAGAGAGCTTGTAGTACCATGTTACCCCACTAGAGAGCTTGTAGTACCATGTTACCCCACTAGAGAGCTTGTAGTACCATATTACCCCACTAGAGAGCTTGTAGTACCATATTACCCCACTAGAGAGCTTGTAGTACCATATTACCCCACTAGAGGGCTTGTAGTACCATATTACCCCACTAGAGAGCTTGTAGTACCATATTACCCCACTAGAGAGCTTGTAGTACCATATTACCCCACTAGAGAGCTTGTAGTACCATGTTACCCCACTAGAGAGCTTGTAGTACCATATTACCCCACTAGAGAGCTTGTAGTACCATGTTGGCTGATGCTGGTGCCAACACTACCGCTCTTGTCCACAGGGGCCTCCAAATTCAACTCAGAATGAAAGTTACTCGTAGAGATGCATTTTAATAAGCGTGACACAGAAGGTCCACTTTCATAGTTATTCATAAAGACCTTTCCTTACTGGCACCAAGTCGTTCTGGATAACCTCTCATCATAGCGCTGTTACATCAGAAAACATTTGTATTCATTGTTTTGGACGGCGCGGTCGGAAAACGCTCTCATACGTCATGCGGGTGGCGTCCACGTATTTGTTGTTAATTTGTTGTGGTTTTGGTTTTTATCGTGTAGTTTGCTTTTTATGAAAGCCATAATCATGGAGCACATGTAACGTGGGATCATTCCTGTGTGCCGTTCATTACTCGGGAAATGAAGCCAAACAATCCTTTTCTGACTCTGACGATGCAGCGCTTAGCAAACGGAGGACGGGAGCTCCGGCGGTGACGTTGACTCCGGTGTTTGCTCCGACAGGAGGCCGCAGGAGGCCGGCGCCTCCCGCTTCACTTCCTGCTGGACTAACGTCTTGTTTTCTCCCCGTTACGTTGAGCATCAAGAGGACGCCACGCCGTCACGGTCCAGGCTCACGGCGCCCGGCTCTAACGAGCCTCATGACCAGGGGTCCCCAAACTGTTCCCTGTGAGGGCCACACCACGTTTCCCTTCTCTGATGGGGGCGGGGTCAGAGGTCAGTGTGTGACGA